>NC_086450.1:105887407-106158693 GCF_028390025.1 Pseudophryne corroboree | reverse complement strand
TGGTGCTGGGAGGGGAGGGGTTTTGTGTATGTGCCGGGGGGGGAGGGGTTAGGAGTGGCGAGAGGCCTGCCACCGGCAGACAGACAGGCGGGGGTGAGGGAGGGGGCTGTGGTAGTGTCGTAGTTTGCGGCGGTGTGGTGAGGGGGGCTGCCGGAACACTGTGTGGCGGGGTTGGGAGACTGTGTCGGGGTTGTGGTGAGGGGGGGTTGTTATCGGCGCTGTGGTGAGGGGGGCTGGCGGAACACTGTGTGGCGGGGTTGGGAGACTGTGTCGGGGTTGTGGTGAGGGGGGGTTGTTATCGGCGCTGTGGTGAGGGGGGCTGACGGAACACTGTGTGCCGGGGTAGGGAGACAGTTTGTGCTGGGGTTGTGGGAAGGGGGGTTGTTATTGGGGGTGTGGTGAGGGGGGCTGATGGAACACTGTGTGCCGGGGTAGGGAGACAGTTTGTGCTGGGGTTGTGGGAAGGGGGGTTGTTATCGGGGGTGTGGTGTGGGGGGCTGATGGAACACTGTGTGCCGGGGTCGGGAGACTGTGCTGGGGTTGTGGGAAGGTGGGGGTTGTTATCGGGGGTGTGGTTAGGGGGGCTGGCGGAACACTGTGTGGCGGGGTAGGGACACAGTTTGAGCTGGGGTTGTGGGGAGGGCGAGTGCGCTCTGTCTGGCCGAGGCATGCATGGGGTGCTGCGGGACCATGCGTCCGCGGGGCGCCTGCAATGTGTCAGATGGTGGAGGCGGGTGGGGTGAGTTATGGGCGGTGTGGTGAGGGGGGCTGATGAAACACTGTGTGCGGGGGTAGGGAGACAGTTTGAGCTTGGGTTGTGGGGAGGGGGAGTGCGCTCTGTCTGGTCGTGGCGTGCATGGGATGCTGCGGGACCATGTGTCCGCGGGGTGCCTGCAATGTGTCAGAAGGTGGAGGGGGGGGGGGGGATGTATCGGCGGTGTGGTGAGGGGGCTGGCGGAACACTGCGTGGCTGGGTCGGGAGACAGTCAGAGCTGGGGTTGTGGGGAGGGCGGGTGCGCTCTGTGCGGCTGTAGTGTGGATGGGATGCTGTGGGACTATGTGCCCGCGGAACGGCTGCAATGTGTCAGATGGTGCAGGGGTTGTGCGGGGGAAGGGGGGTAGAAGTTATCGGCGGTGTGGTGAGGGGGGCCGGCGGGACTCTATGTGCCGGGACGGGAGACAGTTTGTGTCGGGCTTGTGTGAAGGGTGGGCTCTGTGCGGCCGTGCTGCGGAACTATGTGTCCGCGGCGCGCCTGTAGTGTGTCCGATGTTGCGGGGGAGGGGAGGGGGAGATTTATCTGTGGTGTGGTGAGGGGGGCCGGCGGGACTCTGTGTGCCGGGACGGGAGACAGGTTGTGTAGGGCCTGTCAGGACGGTGGGCTATGTGCGGCCGTGCTGTGGACTCAGTGCGGGCGTGCTGTTGGTGGTGTGCTGCGGGGCTGTATGCCCGCGGCGTGTCTGTAGTGTGTCAGATGTTGGGGTGGGGTGGGGTGGGATGGGGGGGGGAGAGTTATCGGCGGTGTGGCGAGGGGGGCCGGCGGGACTCTATGTGCCGGGACGGGAGACAGTTTGTGTCGGGCTTGTGTGAAGGGTGGGCTCTGTGCGGCCGTGCTGCGGAACTATGTGTGCGCGCCTGTAGTGTGTCCGATGTTGCTGGGGGGGGAGATTTATCTGTGGTGTGGGGAGGGGGTCCGGCGGGACACAGTGTGCAGGGACGGGAGACAGCTTGTGGGGAGGGTGGGCTATGTGCGGCCGTGCTGTGGTCTGTGCGTGCGTGCTGCGGCGCGCCTGTAGTGTGTCCGATGGTGCGGGGATTAAGATTTATCTGCAGTGTGGGGAGGGGGGCCGGAGGGACACAGTGTGCATGGACGGGAGACAGCTTGTCGGGACGGTGGGCTGTGTGCGGCCGTGCTGTGGACTCAGTGCGGCCGTGCTGTGGGCGGCGTGCTGCGGGACTATGTGCCCGCGGCGCGCCTGCAAAGTGACAGATTGTGCAGGGGCTGGGGGGGGGGGGGGGGAGGGGGAGGGAGTGAGCGGCGTTGTGGGCTGCGGGTGTTTTGGCGGCCGTTGTTGGGAAGGTGGTGGTGTTTGTACATATAGGGGGAGGGGTGGTGTGCTATGTGGCTGGGCGGCCGTGGTGCGTACCCCTGGCAAGGCAGGATGTGGGTGTTATTGGTGGGCTTGTGCGGCGGGTGGGTTCGGTGCACTGGGGTTAGGCTGGGCAGTGTGTGGTGGATGAGTTCTGCATGTGTCGGTGTGAAGGGGGGTTGTGTGCTGTGAGTGGCTGCATGTGGGAGCCGGTGGAGGGGGGAATGGAGGGGTGCGTGCGTACCTGCCACTGTGCTGCGTCCGTCCCCTGGTGGCTGCAGGCTGGGGATGGTGGTGGGATTATGTGGCTGGAGCTGCTGCTCAGTTCTGCTAGGGGTGTGCTGGGACAGGGCAGGAGCTGCTAACTCCTCCCAGCGTTAGAGGGCCAGGCACAGACTTACAAGGCAAATATATAGGAGATTGTGGGGAGGATTGGGGAGCAGCTGTTAGGAGTACAGTGCAGAGTTTTGCTGATAAGTGACCACCAGTTTTTTTATCCGTTCTCTGCCTGAAAAAAACGCTCCATACCATATCTGTGCTCAGTGTGCTGCATGATATATCTGTGCTGAGTGCTCACACTGCTTAATTGTGGGTACTGGGGAGCAGCTATAGCAGGAGTACAGTGCAGAGTTTTGCTGACAGTGACCACCAGTATACGTTGTCTGCCTAAAAAACACTCCATATCTGTGCTCACAGTGTGCTGCTTTATTGTGGGGACTGGGGACCACCAGTATAATTAATATTATATAGGAGTAGTACAGTGCAGAGTGCACTGCTGTACCTACCTCTGTGTCGTCACTCGTCATCCATTAAGTATACTATCCATCTACATTGTATACCTGTGGTGCATTTTTTTAGACTAGTTTAGCAGTTTGCTGACAGTGTCCACCAGTATACTATATATAGCAGTACGGTAGGCCACTGCTGTACCTACCTCTGTGTCGTCACTCGTCATCCATTAAGTATACTATCCATCTACATTGTATACCTGTGGTGCATTTTTTTAGACTAGTTTAGCAGTTTGCTGACAGTGTCCACCAGTATACTATATATAGCAGTACGGTAGGCCACTACTGTACCTACCTCTGTGTCGTCACTCGTCATCCATTAAGTATACTATCCGTCTACATTGTATACCTGTTGTGCATTTTTTTAGACTAGTTTAGCAGTTTGCTGACAGTGTCCACCAGTATACTATATATAGCAGTACGGTAGGCCACTGCTGTACCTACCTCTGTGTCGTCACTCGTCATCCATTAAGTATACTATCCATCTACATTGTATACCTGTGGTGCATTTTTTTAGACTAGTTTAGCAGTTTGCTGACAGTGTCCACCAGTATACTATATATAGCAGTACGGTAGGCCACTGCTGTACCTACCTCTGTGTCGTCACTCGTCATCCATGAAGTATACTATCCATCTACATTGTATACCTGTGGTGCATTTTTTTTAGACTTGTTTAGCAGTTTGCTGACAGTGTCCACCAGTATACTATATATAGCAGTACGGTAGGCCACTGCTGTACCTACCTCTGTGTCGTCACTCGTCATCCATTAAGTATACTATCCATCTACATTGTATACCTGTGGTGCATTTTTTTAGACTAGTTTAGCAGTTTGCTGACAGTGTCCACCAGTATACTATATATAGCAATACGGTAAGCCACTGCTGTACCTACCTCTGTGTCGTCACTCGTCATCCATTAAGTATACTATCCATCTACATTGTATACCTGTGGTGCATTTTTTTAGACTTGTTTAGCAGTTTGCTGACAGTGTCCACCAGTATACTATATATAGCAGTACGGTAGGCCACTGCTGTACCTACCTCTGTGTCGTCACTCGTCATCCATTAAGTATACTATCCATCTACATTGTATACCTGTGGTGCATTTTTTTAGACTAGTTTAGCAGTTTGCTGACAGTGTCCACCAGTATACTATATATAGCAGTACGGTAGGCCACTGCTGTACCTACCTCTGTGTCGTCACTCGTCATCCATTAAGTATACTATCCATCTACATTGTATACCTGTGGTGCATTTTTTTAGACTAGTTTAGCAGTTTGCTGACAGTGTCCACCAGTATACTATATATAGCAGTACGGTAGGCCACTGCTGTACCTACCTCTGTGTCGTCACTCGTCATCCATTAAGTATACTATCCATCTACATTGTATACCTGTGGTGCATTTTTTTAGACTAGTTTAGCAGTTTGCTGACAGTGTCCACCAGTATTCTATATATAGCAGTACGGTAGGCCACTGCTGTACCTACCTCTGTGTCGTCACTCGTCATCCATTAAGTATACTATCCATCTACATTGTATACCTGTGGTGCATTTTTTTAGACTAGTTTAGCAGTTTGATGACAGTGTCCTCCAGTATACTATATATAGCAGTACGGTAGGCCACTGCTGTACCTACCTCTGTGTCGTCACTCGTCATCCATGAAGTATACTATCCATCTACATTGTATACCTGTGGTGCATTTTAGTTGTGCGCAGTATATATAGTAGTAGGCCATTGCTATTGATACTGGCATATAATTCCACACATTAAAATATGGAGAACAAAAATGTGGAGGTTAAAAAAATAGGGAAAGATCAAGATCCACTTCCACCTCGTGCTGAAGCTGCTGCCACTAGTCATGGCCGAGACGATGAAATGCCATCAACGTCGTCTGCCAAGGCCGATGCCCAATGTCATAGTAGAGAGCATGTAAAATCCAAAACACAAAAGTTCAGTAAAATGACCCAAAAATCAAAATTAAAAGCGTCTGAGGAGAAGCGTAAACTTGCCAATATGCCATTTACGACACGGAGTGGCAAGGAACAGCTGAGGCCCTGGCCTATGTTCATGGCTAGTGGTTCAGCTTCAAATGAGGATGGAAGCACTCATCCTCTCGCTAGAAAAAAGAAAAGACTTAAGCTGGCAAAAGCACAGCAAAGAACTGTGCGTTCTTCGAAATCACAAATCCCAAAGGAGAGTCCAATTGTGTCGGTTGCGATGCCTGACCTTCCCAACACTGGGCGGGAAGAGCTTGCGCCTTCCACCATTTGCACGCCCCCTGCAAGTGCTGGAAGGAGCACCCGCAGTCCAGTTCCTGATAGTCAAATTGAAGATGTCAGTGTTGAAGTACACCAGGATGAGGATATGGGTGTTGCTGGCGCTGGGGAGGAAATTGACAAGGAGGATTCTGATGGTGAGGTGGTTTGTTTAAGTCAGGCACCCGGGGAGACACCTGTTGTCCGTGGGAGGAATATGGCCATTGACATGCCTGGTCAAAATACAAAAAAAATCAGCTCTTCGGTGTGGAATTATTTCAACACAAATGCGGACAACAGGTGTCAAGTCGTGTGTTGCCTTTGTCAAGCTGTAATAAGTAGGGGTAAGGACGTTAACCACCTCGGAACATCCTCCCTTATACGTCACCTGCAGCGCATTCATCATAAGTCAGTGACAAGTTCAAAAACTTTGGGTGACAGCGGAAGCAGTCCACTGACCACTAAATCCCTTCCTCTTGTACCCAAGCTCCTGCAAACCACACCACCAACTCCCTCAGTGTCAATTTCCTCCTTACCCAGGAAAGCCAATAGTCCTGCAGGCCATGTCACTGTCAAGTCTGACGAGTCCTCTCCTGCCTGGGATTCCTCCGATGCATCCTTGAGTGTAACGCCTACTGCTGCTGGCGCTGCTGTTGTTGCTGCTGGGAGTCGATCGTCATCTCAGAGGGGAAGTCGGAAGACCACTTGTACTACTTCCAGTAAGCAATTGACTGTCCAACAGTCCTTTGCGAGGAAGATGAAATATCACAGCAGTTATCCTGCTGCAAAGCGGATAACTGAGGCCTTGGCAGCCTGGGTGGTGAGAAACGTGGTTCCGGTATCCATCGTTAATTCAGAGCCAACTAGAGACTTGATTGAGGTACTGTGACCCCGGTACCAAATACCATCTAGGTTCCATTTCTCTAGGCAGGCGATTCCGAAAATGTACACAGACCTCAGAAAAAGACTCACCAGTGTCCTAAAAAATGCAGTTGTACCCAATGTCCACTTAACCACGGACATGTGGACAAGTGGAGCAGGGCAGACTCAGGACTATATGACTGTGACAGCCCACTGGGTAGATGTATTGCCTCCCGCAGCAAGAACAGCAGCGGCGGCACCAGTAGCAGCATCTCGCAAACGCCAACTCGTTCCTAGGCAGGCTACGCTTTGTATCACCGCTTTCCAGAATAGGCACACAGCTGAAAACCTGTTACGGCAACTGAGGAAGATCATCGCAGAATGGCTTACCCCAATTGGACTCTCCTGGGGATTTGTGACATCGGACAACGCCAGCAATATTGTGCGTGCATTACATCTGGGCAAATTCCATCACGTCCCATGTTTTGCACATACCTTGAATTTGGTGGTGCAGAATTATTTAAAAAACGACAGGGGTGTGCAAGAGATGCTGTCGGTGGCCCAAAGAATTGCGGGCCACTTTCGGCATTCATGCGCCGCGTACAGAAGACTGGAGCACCACCAAACATTCCTGAACCTGCCCTGACATCATCTGAAGCAAGAGGTGGTAACGAGGTGGAATTCAACCCTCTATATGCTTCAGAGGATGGAGGAGCAGCAAAAGGCCATTCAAGCCTATACATCTGGCCACGATATAGGCAAAGGAGGTGGAATGCACCTGACTCAAGCGGTGTCAGGTCATTCCCCTCATCAGGCTTTTGCAGAAGAAGCTGGAGACATTGAAGGAGGAGCTAAAACAGAGCAATTCCGCTAGGCATGTGGGACTTGTGGATGGAGCCCTTAATTCGCTTAACCAGGATTCACGGGTGGTCAATCTGTTGAAATCAGAGCACTACATTTTGGCCACCGTGCTCGATCCTAGATTTAAAACCTACGTTGTATCTCTCTTTCCGGCAGACACAAGTCTGCAGAGGTTCAAAGACCTGCTGGTGAGAAAATTGTCAAGTCAAGCGGAACGTGACCCGTCACCATCTCCTCCTTCACATTCTCCCGCAACTGGGGGTGCGAGGAAAAGGCTAAGAATTCCGAGCCCACCCGCTGGCGGTGATGCAGGGCAGTCTGGAGCGAGTGCTGACATCTGGTCCGGACTGAAGGACCTGGCAACGATTACTGACATGTCGTCTACTGTCACTGCATATGATTCTCTCACCATTGAAAGAATGGTGGAGGATTATATGAGTGACCGCATCCAAGTAGGCACGTCAGACAGTCCGTACGTATACTGGCAGGAAAAAGAGGCAATTTGGAGGCCCTTGTACAAACTGGCTTTATTCTACCTAAGTTGCCCTCCCTCCAGTGTGTACTCCGAAAGAGTGTTTAGTGCAGCCGCTCACCTTGTCAGCAATCGGCGTACGAGGTTACTTCCAGAAAATGTGGAGAAGATGATGTTCATTAAAATGAATTATAATCAATTCCTCCGTGGAGACATTCACCAGCAGCAATTGCCTCCAGAAAGTACACGGGGACCTGAAATGGTGGATTCCAGTGGGGACGAATTAATAATCTGTGAGGAGGGGGATGTACATAGTGAAAGGGGTGAGGAATCGGAGGATGATGATGAGGTGGACATCTTGCCTCTGTAGAGCCAGTTTGTGCAAGGAGAGATTGATTGCTTCTTTTTTGGTGGGGGCCCAAACCAACCAGTCATTTCAGTCACAGTCGTGTGGCAGACCCTGTCACTGAAATTATGGGTTCGTTAAAGTGTGCATGTCCTGTTTATACAACATAAGGGTGGGTGGGAGGGCCCAAGGACAATTCCATCTTGCACCTCTTTTTTCTTTCATTTTTATTTGCATCATGTGCTGTTTGGGGACAAATTTTTCGAAGGGCCATCCTGCCTGACACTGCAGTGCCACTACTAGATGGGCCAGGTGTTTGTGTCGGCCACTTGGGTCGCTTAGCTTAGTCACACAGCTACCTCATTGCGCCTCTTTTTTTCTTTGCATCATGTGCTGTTTGGGGAGTATTTTTTTGAAGGGCCATCCTGTCTGACACTGCAGTGCCACTCCTAGATGGGCCAGGTGTTTGTGTCGGCCACTTGTGTCGCTTAGCTTAGTCACACAGCGACCTTGGTGCGCCTATTTTTTTCTTTGCATCATGTGCTGTTTGGGGAGCATTTTTTTGAAGGGCCATCCTGTCTGACACTGCAGTGCCACTCCTAGATGGGCCAGGTGTTTGTGTCGGCCACTGGTGTCGCTTAGCTTAGTCACACAGCGACCTTGGTGCGCCTATTTTTTTCTTTGCATCATGTGCTGTTTGGGGAGTATTTTTTTGAAGGGCCATCCTGTCTGACACTGCAGTGCCACTCCTAGATGGGCCAGGTGTTTGTGTCGGCCACTTGTGTCGCTTAGCTTAGCCATCCAGCGACCTCGGTGCAAATTTTAGGACTAAAAATAATATTGTGAGGTGTTCAGAATAGACTGAAAATGAGTGGAAATTATGGTTATTGAGGTTAATAATACTATGGGATCAAAATGACCCCCAAATTCTATGATTTAAGCTGTTTTTTAGGGTTTTTTGAAAAAAACACCCGAATCCAAAACACACCCGAATCCGACAAAAAAATTTCGGTGAGGTTTTGCCAAAACGCGTCCGAATCCAAAACACGGCCACGGAACCGAACCCAAAACCAAATCACAAAACACGAAAAATTTCCGGTGCACATCACTATTTCTGACTAGTATCGCGCAAATATTTAACAGAATTTCACCACATCAAACGCTTCCCCACTTCATATTCATAACATTAGCTGACTAACTCTGTGCTCAGTATTGCAATATTAATGACGTGGATCACAAACAAAGCCATCTGCATTTAATAAAATATGCAAATGAGTTAGCAATACAATAAATTCCAGCATCTGCCTCTTCCACAGTGACCTTATAACGGCTGACCTTTCAGGAATACCGAATCAACAAGTGTTCTGAAGTTGCAGTCACTAGGATATCATGAAAACGGACAGCTGCTGATCAAGGGTTGTAGATGTTAAATATGTTAGTGATATGTGTTACTGTTATAGAGATTTTCTAATCTTTAATGAATCTAATTAATGTCAATAATGTAGTAAAACCATAATAATAAGGAAAATGAAACCTTTATGCCAGACAGTGGAATTCTATGGTTTGTAGACATGAACTTCTCATCCAGCTCCTAATCTACTCCCATCTGTCAGTGAGTCATTACAAGGGGAAGAGTATTGGTCAGTTTAATTAGCTGTGTTATGTAGGAGAACATCCAGTGATGTCCACTGTGCACATACAGTAAGTTCTCCACAGTGTTACTTTCCTGTGCCCCTCTATGGAGAGCGAGATAAAAGTAGCACTGTTGCTGGCTGTGATGTACCTTTCCAGAATGGCACACTGTGGCCCAGAAACTTCTTGAGTAGTCCACATAGTGTGATACCAATCACCTATGCTTCCTCCTGCAGTCATTGTTTTAGCTGTGCAGTGATGAGTATATACAGGACAACGAGGTGACCTACTCTGTCCGCAATATATGCTGCTAAAGGCGACAGAGCGAAGCACAGATGATTGGGTTAAAGCAGTGGTTCTCAAACTGTGTGCCATGGCACCCAGGGGTGCCTTGGGACACTTGCCGGGGTGCCTTGGTTTAGTGGACCACGACCAATTTAAATTATTTATGGTCAATGTAATAGGGAAAACCAGTTCTGGTGGCTGCTAATCATAAAATATGTGGACAAACAGAAACAAATTCTGTCCCTCACCACACATTTGAACCTAAGTATGACATTCAAACAGTTTACTTAATTTAATATTTGTTTCTAAATTTCTCAATAAGAAACTCTTGGCCTAGCGGTGCCGTGTAAAAAATTCTGATACTTTAGGGTGCAGTGTTTCAAAAAAGTTTGAGAATCACTGGGTTAAAGAGTGCTTCTTCCTACAATCGGTGAATCAAGAGGGCAGATGGAGGTGGAGGTTGCTAAGTACGAGCTTGGTACACCAGTGCATCTAGTTTTACAGAGGTGGCAAAGCAGAAGTTTACATTTCAAATGTTCTGAAACCTTTTTAAGAGGACAAGTTAAGGTAGTATAGTATGCTAGAAATATAATGGGAGTCACAGCCCTATATACAGTAAGGGAAGTTTTAGAACAGAGATCTGTCCTGATACTGCCAAGCTGGGTACAGAAGACTTACATACTTACTGGGTATATAGTTATGTGAGCGGCGCTCAGGAGACCGCAGCTGCCGCTAAAGCCTATCCAACCCACTTACTGTCTGCCACTGTGCAATGTAATGGATTATCATATAGGTACCAAATGTTACTAAACATAATTATACTTCAGTGACAGTGAGTGCAGTGACGACAGTTATTCTAATACAGTATCTTTGACTCTTTAATCTTTTTGAAATAGTTTGTAATGTTCAGTTAAATAATTAATATAGCAGCAGCAAAACATTAAGCAAACACTATTCTAAAATAAACGTAGGAGATCCTAAACAGGAATAAAAACTAGGGAGCCAATATTAGTGTACTCACAGCAAGACGACAGGTTGAGCTAATTAAACTGTTATTGACTATTGTACATTATTAAGTTGGAAATCTTTTGGTAATATCGGGCCTATTTATCAATAGCTGATAAGATAGACTATTGGCGCTTATTGGAGTGATAAATCTGTTTTTGGTCTAATTTACCATTAAAGTATTCCTGGGGCAACTGAGCAATTCTCAAACGTGATATTGGGTGGCTGGGGTAAGAAGACTCTTATCGCATTGGTGGCCTGTCTAGGTCTCCTCTGTACATGTGTGACCGGAATACATACGGTATACAGCCATCGGCATCACACCAACCTGAATCCTGCCAGGCTGTGCTCGCCATGCTTTGGGCCCGGTGGTGAGCTTTGCTTGCCACAGGTTATATTCCCACTCGGGTGGTGACGTGGACCCACCACCCGAATGGGAATATCGGGTATTCCGGGCACCAGCACCCCATGCAGCAATCCATGTTGCAGCATGCTGCATTGCAGCAAAGATGAGCATGGCTACATCTGTAGGCTTTCCCCAAACTTTGCATGGAGTCGCTATTGATAAAGAGCTGCAGCTGCTGGTAACCATTGATAAATAAGTGTAAATGTTATCTCCGTGAAACCAACTGCTTTTGATTACAGGGCTTATAAATGATCATTGTTGAGTCTGTTCACCATTATTTAGACTAACAGATTTTTCAGTTAATTTTATCATTGCAAATTTGTGAAATTGATCAAATCAAAATGTTATCACAGCTATGACAGATCAAGCAGAAAAACATGGTTTAGAGAACAAAACAACCTATAGAGGAGGAGTAAGCAGAGCATACACCAAATGCATACCTCCCAACCGTAAGATTTTGGTAGGACAGTCCTGCTTTTTGAACACTGTCCCAATGTCTCGTCCACAGACCTCAGTGTTCCATAGGGAGGGGGAGAAATGTTTTGTTTTTTGTTTTTTTGGGGGGGGGGGAGGTTCTCTTTCACCTCTGCTCTGCATTTACACTTGTACAGGACTCCAAGATTCTGCGAGGCCTGGCACATTAGTAAATTGGGAGTCCAGTTCATCTGCGTCTCGGACCAGTTAGGTTAGGTTGCCGCATGTCTATGCTGTATCAGTATTCAGTAGGGCACAGAAAGAGGGAGACTGGCTGCCGTCGCAAACATTTTTCTTTTTTTGGAACAGCATGTGTGACGCCATGACGTTGCACAGCAGGACAGCAGAGGACCCAGGAAGAGTGTCAGGCTGCAGATGATTAGTGTGGGCTGGAGATGATAGTGGGCGGAGGGACTGGAAATGCAGAGGCAGCTCTTCCAATATAGAGCTATACTGCACAACACTGACTTCTTGGCCTATGATCCAAGAGTGCTATGCACATGTATGGCCATCAGTCTTTTTAGGCCAGTCCAGATCTATATAGAGCAACAGTGTTGTTATTATGCAACTGAATAGTCAAGGCTGCAGTCCAGGGGCATAAAAATCTGTCCTGCTAACCAGGCACCGCAACCCTTCCTGGTTCACCACCCGGCTCTTGCACTGTGTGAAGAGAGATATCATGACCTCTCCCACAGTGCCGTGTGAGGAGACGGGGGACCTGAACAGCTGGTTAGATCATCCTAGGGATGCTCAGATTAGTGCCGTAGTAGCGCCCTAGGGTGCAACTTTATGACAGTACAAACTCAGGGGGAGTGGGGGATGAGAGTGGGGTCAGTACAGGCACAGACACCCAGCTGCCCTGTACAGGGCTGCTGCAGTAGCAGTGTTATTATAATAGAGCGTAAAGCAAAGTCTGTTAGTTATGTGCCCCTTAGAAGGGTAATAAGGAGGGAGAGGCCATAGAAACAGACACAATCGGCATATTCAATTAGCCCAGTTTTTTAACCCCTCGGCTAATTGTCCCGGCCGGACCTATTCAATCAGCAGGGATTACACTGTGCATAAATCCCAGATGGTGGACTGAACCTCGCAGCTTTCAGTTGGAGCTCTCTATTAGATTCTTCGATTACCAGAAGGATTAAGTCATAACTGCATTTGTTGAGCACCGTTATCCAATGTTTACAAAAGGAAGTACTGAAGCAGCCTAATGTTTTTTTTTACCCTAAAACCACGGGGAATGCGTTTATCCTTATAAAAGTCACTCAGCTTGACACCGTGGTAAAAAAAAGTCCAACTTAAGTTTAAGCCAATCATGATATAGATGTTGAAATAATCTATCCTCCACATTATCTCCCACAATTTCTTTAAACAATATGTTTTCAGCCTCGGATTCCGAAAATGATAAAGAGGTGCCTTGTGTTACTTTAGATAAATTCACACTCTCGCAGAAGTTATCAGTCGTACTGGTGCCTTCAGCCATAATAAAATAGGACCCAAATGCCAAGTCCAATGAAACTCAAAGCGGTTATATAATGCCACTAAATATCAGTGGGTGCTAAAGCCCAGAATCCAGCAAGCACAGCTGAATACCAATATGCAAAAGTCTTTCAGGCAGCACTCACATATACTCCAATGTCGCGTCCGGTGCCCTCTCTGGATGCTCCCCTGCCAGGAGACCAATATAGACATAACGAGACGGCGGCACTCAGGCATAAGTAGACTTGACACAATAGTTGTACTGCAATGTTTCGATGTATTCTCTACATCGTCATCAGGCAAGTGATACATAACAAACACATCTCTCCTTATATCACCACACCATGCGCTGGCGGTGGTTTCTGGACTCGGAAGGATGGCGCCCACTGTTGACGTCATCACATCCCTTCCCATCGCCATAGCAACCAGACCTAAAAACATTAGCAAAAGATACAGTAGCTGGACATATAGAACATTGTATACATCACAGCAAGAATTTGTTAAACACTCTTAGCAAAAGTAACACAAGGTCTGTACCTAAAGCAGTATATATATATATTATTTTTGAGACTTTGTGATAGTGTAGGACCTGCATGAAGGTGGGGTACCTTGGCGAGCTGTATGCAGGCTTCCGTGCATTGGCCAATTCACTAACTAAACCCCCATCATTTATTTATTGATGTTGTGAGGATAAGTGAGCTTGCTATGGTGAGTGCTGAACTTTCTGTTTGTATATATTTGGGTTCGTGGCCATGGGCTGCATGCACCCCACCCTATGAGTGGTAAGTGCAGATGTTGCACCCCGCTTCTGGGGTGGCAAGTGCTGTGGTTTTCTAGATTTGTTTGTATATATATACCGGTATATATATATGTAGACATAGATCAAATAAAAGCATGTACACCCAGATGGTCATTCAAACCCTTAAGTGTCAGGGTCCACAACCTGTAGATCCACTTAGACTCACATTGGAGTAATTTTAATGATCTATCACCATGCCGCATAACAGAGGGAATGTGATCGATCAGAATGTACTGTAATGTTGCAAGGCTATGCTTTGCCAGGGCAAAATGCCTTGCAACAGGCGGATCACTATGGCCAGATGTTAAAGCAAATCTATGTTCTGCCATCCGTACCCTCAAATTCCGTCGCTTTTTCCAACGTAACTTAAGCCACAGGGGCATGTTATCAAGTATACACGTTAAGCGATGCCTGGTATAAAATCTTTTCCCACTCGGTGGATGGCAGAAACTACTACCAACCACCAAGCTATCACATGCTGAACAGTAGTATAAATGGCATCACTTCAGTATTCTCCTAATTCAAATCTCTATCTGTTTTAATAATTGGCCAGAGATTTTAACAAACGTGTTTAATCACGCCACTAGCGACACTGTAGTTATTGATCCAGGACATTTTAGACGTATTCTGGATCTTCGCTTTTGATTTAAGTAAATTAGCTCCGGTTATCATTAAGGCCCTAGCTTTAGCTAACCTTAGTTGTTTTAAATCACATCCCCTGTCAAGAAATATCTCAATCATATTGTCAATTTGTTTCTCAGCATCTGCTTGAACACTACAAATACGGCAGGCATGAATGAACTGGGAAAAGGGTAACCCAGACTTTAAGGGCTTGGGATGACAGCTACCTGCATGTAAAATGATATTCCTATCACTAGCCTTCTGGTACAGGGAGGTGCTGATAGTCCCACCATTAACTCTAACCTGTACATCCAAAAAATTGACAGACACAGGATCAATAACATATTATAATTAAAATGGACTGTCAGATTATGAGCCTCCAAAAAGAAGATTAACTCATCCTTAGTAGCGGTCCAGATCATGAATAAATTATCTATGTAGCGAGCATAGAAAAAAATCCTGCCTGCTACATAGGGATCATTAAAAAATATCTTGCGTTCCTTTCCGGAACATATAGGCGTTGGCGTATGATGGGGCCACATTGGACCCCATCGCACAGCCAGACACCTGTAGATAAAATCTACAGTCAAATATAAAGTAGTTATGCGTCAAAATCAAACAAAGTAAGTAAAGAAACAAATTCACATTGGACCCAGATACAAAGGATTGTTGCTAAGTAATGAAAGTACTGAATCAACCCTTTCATCATTCGATATGACAGTATAAAGACTAGCCACGTCTAAATTACATAGCCTGCTGTTCACCGGAATCTCCGTTAACGTAGCTAATTTATTCAAAATAGAGGTGGTATCAAGCAGGTAATATTCATGATCCACAATGCATGGTTGTAACAAAGCATCAAGATAAACCGCACTATTTTGAAACAGAGATCCACGAGCAACAAAAATGGGGCAACCTGGTGGTGCAGTTGCAATGTTTTCAGGGTGGCTGCATGACGTCACATGCAGCCGTTCTGATTAAAAAAATGGCGGAGCACTACCTGCCAGCACAGTCAGGTTGCGCCGGCAGGGGTTGACCTCAAATCAATGTAATTGTGGATGTATCACGAGGCAGCGCCACACACATGTCGGGCGGCCTCCAGCATGTGAGGAGATGGACGCAGATCTTGCTGCGGGAAGCAAGATCTGCGTCCGTCTCTGAATCACCCCCAATGTGTGAGAGCTAATGATCTTGCTGAGAGCCGCTTGACACTCTCATGCTGCTGAAATCACTAATTAGCCTTCTGTGAGACAAAAAACCAAAGACCCGAAATGGGCCTAAATGGATGGAGAACCCGCCCTCTCTTCTCACATCCAATCCCAGACTCCCATTCTGACTTTTAGTAAAAGTCAGAAGCTCTTAGCAGAGCCAATACAATATTCCTGGGCTTTTCAAACACATAGGTAAGAAACCTGGGGCAAATATACCTACCTTACACCACTATTCCAGTAGTCTTGTCACACAGGTTATGGCAGGATTTCCCATCAGGACAATGTTGTTAAGATAGGGAAGGACAGTGGTTTCCAAACTTGGTCCTTAGGCACCCTAACAGTCCAGGTTTTAGTGATGGTATAATACAAACTAACCATGGTACTAATTAATTCACCTGTGCTTAAGCATGGATAGCCTTAAACCTGGATTGTTAGGGTGCCTGAGGACAGAGAACCTTATTCAATAAGGATTGCAGTTTCTGCTAAAAAGCAGTTGCTGCGATCAAATAGTTGCCGCCCAGAAATAGAGAGAAAATGCTTATTGCAGAAATATCGAAGGCATAGCAATATGCGGGCTGATCACAAAACCATACACAATTACCGAAACATCGAAGATTTTTCCTATCTGCGTCAGGCAAGGGAATCCACAATTTTTACGACACAAGAGGCTGGAAGTGGTCATCGCTCACATCATAGACCTTCCTTAAAAACGCTTGGGAACACCTGTGTTTTTTCAGACACACCCAGAAAACAGCAGGTTTCCGCCCAGAAACTTCCCTATCATATCATGGAATATCAGATAATGTACTGACAAAAAGGGCAGGGGCGGAACTACCATGGGTGCACCAGAGCCTCTGAGGACTAAGAGGCCCACTCCTGCCCAGACCAGCAATGCGTTATTCCTTGGCCCCTCGTACAGACATTTTGAGCAGTGTTGTATGAATGGCCCATTGCAGAGAGCATGGTGGGCCCCACTGCCTGAAGGACCTGCCCCTTACCTTAAGTAGCCAGGGCTGACCTTGTGTGTGTCGGACCGACAGAGAAGTCCTGCCACCTATCAGCGATGATGATCACAGCCACTTACTGCCTATAATTACAGACAGTTGTACATATTTTCTGATTCTCTGCTGTCTGTGAATTAAAGGCAGCTCACAACCGGTGTAACTGGCGCTCTTAGAGTCTACTTGACTGACTGCCAAACTGAGGAAAGCACATGGGGCGGGGGTCCCCGTCACAGACATAGCAGAGACCACTGTCTTCCTGACCCACCGCAAAGTACATTGTACTTATACCCGTCACTCACTGTCTCTTCCTGTCACCCTCTGCCTCCCCCTGTCACTCACTGCCTCTCTCTGTCACCCTCAGCCTCCACCTGCCTTCCGCTGTAACCATCTGCCTCCCCTTACCTTCCATCGTCACCCTCTGCCTCTCTGTCAACCACTGCCTCTCCCTGTCACCACTGCTATGTGGCATATTGTGAACTTGGAATGGGGTGGAGTGAGGGGGGCCCAAATTATATTTTTGCACCTGGGCCCACCACTTACAAGTTCTGCCACTGGCAAAGGAATAGGGGTCTATTTACTAAGCCTTGGATGGAGATAAAGTACCAGCCAATCGTCTCCTAACTGCCATGTAACAGGATGTGTTTGAAAAATGAGTTAGAAGCTGATTGGCTGGTACTTTATCTCTGTCCATTTTATCTCCATCCGAGGCTTAGTAAATAGACCCCATAATCTTCCAGTAATGTCATTTAAATGATTATGGCGTATTTAAGAACAAATCTTTAGGCGTATTTTTCCAAATGCATATGATCTAATATCTGCCTAGTTGTTCTGTATATGCTAAATAAATAGGATTCACTTATTTTTATTTCCTCATTCCATTCAGACTGTATCGTGCTTTATAGGGTAATGCGTCAAACAAAATACAGTACACTTACAGTATATAAGCAATTTCCTAAAAAGATCTATTTGTTCATGGGAAGTTATACATTTTTCAGCTTTAAAATTATTATTATTATTATTATTATTATTATTGTTGTTGTTATAATAATAATAATAATAATAATAATAATAATAATAATAACAACAATAATAATAATAATAATAATAATAATATTTTGTTCCTATGCTCAAGTCGTTAAATCGCACAATTAGATGGCATATGTAACCCAGCCATGCATGTTGATCCTCATCCTTGGGAAACACAACATTTAAAGTATGTTGTTCATTTCAGCGATTTCTCTAGTGACTAGAAGCATCTGTATGATAGATAATTGGGCATTTCCTTATAAACTGGAGTTGCGGACCTACGCTTTATATAAAGCGCTACATTTAACAGAGGTGAAAAGTTCATCTGCTCTGCTGAATGTGAACTAATACTGAAATGCTGAAAATCTGCAAGGATGTAAAATTGCTTCCAGTCCATGAGCAATATTAAAAACACTGAAAAGTTAAGTTCAGAGATGTGCAAAATAGAAGTTTGATGTTTGCTTTTACAGTAGAGTTGGGGTGATGGCAGCCGGGTTATCCTGCTTTATGTTATGGTTGGTGTGGGCTATAGGCAACACTTAAAGGCAAAATTTAATTTGTCTAAGCTTGAGAATTTTTTGGGCTAACACGGTAAAAATATTATGGTTCAATTATAAAAATTTGTCTCATCTCTACCAAAGATATTTTTATTCTATGTGGCCATATTTATAGCCTTATACATAGGTGCTGTATCACAATAACATACTGTATTACTATATCATGCTAAAGTGTGTATAATTGTACCAATATCATATGGTAACTTATGAAATTAAACATTTGTGCCAAATCACAGGAAGGCGGGGGTGGGTGTAAGGTTAGGGGGTTGCTTTATTAAAGCTCTTGCACGGGGAACAGGGACATTTTAAAAAGAAAAGTCCTGTCAACATTGAGACAATTGGTATGACAAATAGGTTCCTTATTTAAAGCTGCAATCCCATGGAAAATTACTTGTGTTTTATTTAACATAAATTACTGCTGCATGCTGTAGTAAGCAGCTTGGAAAATGCCTTATGTAGCAGCAGACGAGGAAGCTGGCACTGGGGACCGGAGCAGCCGAGGAAGGCACAGCCACATCCCCAAAATAGCGTGACCAAGCAGCATGTAGAAAGAGAATACCAATTGCCTAAGCCCCGTTTTGCTAAGGCCTGAGAGATCGCCTAGTGTCCCTGTACAGTCAATAATCTGATTGGAAGACAGTGCATACAGCGTTATTTTTCCGAAAGTGAAAACAGAGAACATTGCTTTGGCTTCTACTATATTAGAAAGGTAAATAGAATTTTAAGAATCTCAAGTTCTGTGGAGGTATAAGAACATTTACATGTTTACTATTATATTTTATTAGTAGATTGAGGCAGATTGTACATGTCTTGTATAGCAGAGACGTAACTAGACTTTTTGGTGCACTATGCCAGAAAGAGAATTCTCTCCCACCCACCCCATTTTCTTCAATAGGGACATAATGCGCTTGCCTTGTGGGGAAGGGGCATGGCAAGATTGGTCCCAGATAAAGCCCATTCTATGATATCTATATATATATAAAAATAGACGTTTGTTTGCTTGTTTGTTTGTATGTATGTATGTATGTATGTATGTATGTATGTATGTGTGTATGTATGTTCCTGCATAACTCTGGAATGCCAGGAGCAATTTACACCAAACTTGGTACACATATGACTTACAATCTTGAAAAAAATGCTGTGGGGGGTAAGACACCCTTAGAACCCATAGGGGTGGGGGTGGGAAGGGGGTGACATGTAAAAATCCATTGTTTTCAGCCATAACTCTGGAATGCCTGGAGCAATTTACACCAAACTTGGTACACATATGACTTACAATCTGGACAAAAATACTGTGGGGGTAAGAAACCCCTAGCATACCTAGGGGTGGGACAGGGGTGACATGTAAAAATCCATACTGTTCGGGATCACGGAGATGAATAGGGACACTCCCGGTGTGCTCTCACCACCCGGGACCCAAGTGTGGTTCCCTTCACCCCAAGTTAGAACGAACTCACCAAAGAAGCAGCAGGTGGACTCGAAGATAAAACTGTCCGGCGAGAGACCAGCACAGCCAGACGTATATACAAGATGTGGGAAGCTGTTACAGGCAGTTGTAGTGTGCACTCACCGGGCCCAGGATAGTAGGCAGGCTCCATCACTCGGCTTAGCACCTCACTCTGCCAACAGTTAGAGGAGATGCAGGTGACTTTCAGCGGCACCGCTGCAGCACTCCACCGCGGCACACTCACTGGCATGACTCCTCTGTTTGGATGCACAGTGTGAAACAGGGGGACACAGGTCTAGCTGGCACACAGCCGGAGATGCCAGACCAAGTCACCAGATGTCCATCGCCAGCAGTCAAGCCCGACTTCGTCAACCAGGGCAGGGATTCCAGGGGCACAGATCCGGCAGCACAGATTGATGTAAGAGCAGGAAGGCTGGGGTGTTCTTTCAGTAGATGCAGGTGTCCCAGAAAAGAAGGCTCTCACTCCGCAGGCACCGCACCAGACAACAGTAAGCCTGCAGAGTTATCCGTCCGCGCAACCTGGCGGGTACCACGGGGGAGCGAACTGGCAAGCTCACTCATCAAAAAGGGGAAGGTATCACAGGCTGTGTTGTCGGGTGAGGGGGCAAAGTCTCCATCCTGGGTTGTCTGGAAACTGTGACGGTTATTTGCATCCAACCACTAGGCAGCTATTTTTTTTTTATTTGACTACTAAGGGGGAAGTAAAAGGGGGAATATGTTCCACCCAGCAAACCTTTGCCCAGGTAAAACCGGGTACATCAGCTAGTATACATATATATATATATATAAATAAAAAGAGTACAGCGCCACTTGTGTGATAAAATTCCAGTGGCGCCTGTACGGGATAGTCTATATGACTGCAGTACCATAGAACACAGTCCAAATAATATTCGGGCATCAGCCAACCCCTAAAAAATACAGTACGGGTATACTACTGTGATGTGTATAGAAAAAGGGGGGATGGGGGTGCCGCGACCCGTGGTGTTCAGTAATCAATATAAATAACTATGATACGTTTTATGAGAGTGCAAGATGCAAGAACCAATGATGCTAAAAATGGATAATTTAATTCATAAAAGAGTACAAAATATAATAAAATATATTAAAAAACACATATTTAAAAAATAGAAAACATATGTAGATAATTTTAAAAAACAGAATGGTTAAAAGCAGGAGGGCAGGCTTATCTTAGTACTAGGAGGAGTTTTTAAACTAGGAGCCTGGGGGGAGGGTTTAGCTAGAAACTATGGGTCATGCAGCGAGTATAGTAGGGATGGTGGTAGTGAGATAAATGGGGGTGGAGAAGGGGGGAGGGAAAGTGCAGCCGGTAAGGGTATTTACATGGGTTCTATTAAGGGTGTTAAGAAAGGTATTGCTAAAGCATTAAATAATAACAATTATGTGTCATCATTATGTGATACGTTAGCGTACCTGGAGTTTCCTGTCTGTCCTGTTGCGGCTGTTCTGGTCGACCTGTTCCCGAGTGCGGTTCCTCCCGGATCTGGGTAGAACACTTGTATAGGATTTGGGCAGAAGGACGGGGATACCCCAGTACGGACAACACCCCCAAAGTGTGTAAGGATTACTACGGTAGGATACAATAACGCAGATTTATTGTAAAAAAAGAATGGGTACTACCCTGGTTAAGTGACTTGGATTCGCAGGTGGGTAAACTCAGTACAATCCACTAAGGCACATTATCTCATATTACATTAGTGATATAATGAACACTTTTCAACATCAACTTGAACACTTTTCTTACATCAATGGACACGTTATCATGTTAGAAATAACTAATGCAAGAGATCATATTTGAGATACGAATGTAAGAGAATTTCAACATTAAATTAATGGGCCACCGGGTGGTGCTATGAACTCCTATCAGAGTCTCTGACGCTACATAATGTCCTGAATGTCCAGGTATGAGTCCACGTAAGGCTCGTGGTAACTCCAAAGGAATATAGGGGTTAGGGATGATACAGGGTTAAATATTTAGTGACCAGGCATCAGTGGTAACTGGGAGGGTTGCACAATGGATTGGTTGGTGCCGCATATCCGGGTCTTAGTGTGATTTCCAGGGGGTGAGTGGACAGGGCTGTCTCTAGATCCTGACTAATACAGGGGGGCTCAACATGGGGAGCAGGTACCTGGTTCTGTTCGGGGTCCAGACGTGGTTCTCCCTTCCTGTTGGGTGCTCAGGCGCACGGCGCTCCCCAGATCGCAGTCGGCTCCTGCCACGGCTGCAGCAGCACTTATCCCCTTCTCCTGCACTGTCTGGCGGCTTGCTCTCCCCTGCCCGCGGCTCTCCTCCACGGCTGGCTGGCGGCTCCCTCTCTGTTAGAGATAGCGCTGACTCCAGCAGCTGCTCTCCCCTGCCCGCGGCTCTCCTCCACGGCTGGCTGGCGGCCCTCTCTGTCAGCGGTAGCGCTGACTCCAGCGGCTGCTCTTCCAAATGGCCGCTGTCAGTGCGGCGGTGCGCAGCGTCCGGTCCTCCCGCAAGTGGCTCTCTCCTTCTCTCAGTCGGCGGAGGTCAGCCGCGTGTCACACACCGACCATCCTCTCACTTTTAGGCGCCAACCCCTCCTCCTCCTTCATCCCGATCCGAGCCAGCCAATCCCCGGGGTCTGTCCTCCCGCTCCGTAGGACCCATTCTCTCTGACACTGGGTCCTAGTGTCCTCCATGCGGCTGTGGTTGACTAGCAACAAGACAGTCCATTAACCCCTCCGGGGATCATCAGCCGCAGTTGTATTTAGTAGTGATGTGCACCGGACATTTTTCAGGTTTTGTGTTTTGGTTTTGAATTCGGTTCCGCGGCCGCGTTTTGGCAAAACCTCACCGAAATTTTTTTGTCGGATTCGGGTGTGTTTTGGATTCGGGTGTTTTTTTCAAAAAACCCTAAAAAACAGCTTAAATCATAGAATTTGGGGGTCATTTTGATCCCATAGTATTATTAACCTCAATTACCATAATTTCCACTCATTTCCAGTCTATTCTGAACACCTCACACCTCACAATATTATTTTTAGTCCTACAATTTGCACCGAGGTCGCTGGATGGCTAAGCTAAGCGACACAAGTGGCCGACACAAACACCTGGCCCATCTAGGAGTGGCACTGCAGTGTCAGGTAGGATGGCACTTCAAAAAAATTGTCCCCATACAGCACATGATGCAAAGAAAAATGAAAGAAAAAAGAGGTGCAAGATGGAATTGTCCTTGGGCCCTCCCACCCACCCTTATGTTGTATAAACAGGACATGCACACTTTAACGAACCCATCATTTCAGCGACAGGGTCTGCCACACGACTGTGACTGAAATGACTGGTTGGTTTGGGCCCCCACCAAAAAAGAAGCAATCAATCTCTCCTTGCACAAACTGGCTCTACAGAGGCAAGATGTCCACCTCATCATCATCCTCCGATTCCTCACCCCTTTCACTGTGTACATCCCCCTCCTCACAGATTATTAATTCGTCCCCACTGGAATCCACCATCTCAGGTCCCCGTGTACTTTCTGGAGGCAATTGCTGCTGGTGAATGTCTCCACGGAGGAATTGATTATAATTCATTTTGATGAACATCATCTTCTCCACATTTTCTGGAAGTAACCTCGCTCGTACGCCGATTGCTGACAAGGTGAGCGGCTGCACTAAACACTCTTTCGGAGTACACACTGGAGGGAGGGCAACTTAGGTAGAATAAAGCCAGTTTGTGCAAGGGCCTCCAAATTGCCTCTTTTTCCTGCCAGTATACGTACGGACTGTCTGACGTGCCTACTTGGATGCGGTCACTCATATAATCCTCCACCATTCTTTCAATGGGGAGAGAATCATATGCAGTGACAGTAGACGACATGTCAGTAATCGTTGGCAGGTCCTTCAGTCCGGACCAGATGTCAGCACTCGCTCCAGACTGCCCTGCATCACTGCCAGCTGGTGGGTTCGGAATTCTTAGCCTTTTCATCGCACCCCCAGTTGCGGGAGAATGTGAAGGAGGAGCTGTTGACGGGTCACATTCCGCTTGACTTGACAATTTTCTCACCAGCAGGTCTTTGAACCTCTGCAGACTTGTGTCTGCCGGAAAGAGAGATACAACGTAGGTTTTAAATCTAGGATCGAGCACGGTGGCCAAAATGTAGTGCTCTGATTTCAACAGATTGACCACCCGTGAATCCTGGTTAAGCGAATTAAGGGCTCCATCCACAAGTCCCACATGCCTAGCGGAATCGCTCTGTTTTAGCTCCTCCTTCAATGTCTCCAGCTTCTTCTGCAAAAGCCTGATGAGGGGAATGACCTGACTCAGGCTGGCAGTGTCTGAACTGACTTCACGTGTGGCAAGTTCAAAGGGTTGCAGAACCTTGCACAACGTTGAAATCATTCTCCACTGCGCTTGAGTCAGGTGCATTCCCCCTCCTTTGCCTATATCGTGGGCAGATGTATAGGCTTGAATGGCCTTTTGCTGCTCCAACATCCTCTGAAGCATATAGAGGGTTGAATTCCACCTCGTTACCACCTCTTGCTTCAGATGATGGCAGGGCAGGTTCAGGAATGTTTGCTGGTGCTCCAGTCTTCAGTACGCGGTGCCTGAATGCCGAAAGTGGCCCGCAATTCTTCAGGCCACCGACAGCATCTCTTGCACGCCCCTGTCATTTTTTAAATAATTCTGCACCACCAAATTCAATGTATGTGCAAAACATGGGACGTGCTGGAATTTGCCCAGATGTAATGCACGCACAATATTGCTGGCGTTGTCCGATGTCACAAATCCCCAGGAGAGTCCAATTGGGGTAAGCCATTCTGCGATGATCTTCCTCAGTTGCCGTAAGAGGTTGTCAGCTGTGTGCCTATTCTGGAAAGCGGTGATACAAAGCGTAGCCTGCCTAGGAACGAGTTGGCGTTTGCGAGATGCTGCTACTGGTGCCGCCGCTGCTGTTCTTGCTGCGGGAGGCAATACATCTACCCAGTGGGCTGTCACAGTCATATAGTCCTGAGTCTGCCCTGCTCCACTTGTCCACATGTCTGTGGTTAAGTGGACATTGGGTACAACTGCATTTTTTAGGACACTGGTGAGTCTTTTTCTGAGGTCTGTGTACATTTTCGGTATCGCCTGCCTAGAGAAATGGAACCTAGATGGTATTTGGTACCGGGGACACAGGACCTCAATCAAGTCTATAGTTGCCTCTGAATTAACGATGGATACCGGAACCACGTTTCTTACCGCCCAGGCTGCCAAGGCCTGAGTTATCTGCTTTGCAGCAGGATGACTGCTGTGATATTTCATCTTCCTCGCAAAGGACTGTTGGACAGTCAATTGCTTACTGGAAGTAGTACAAGTGGTCTTCCGACTTCCCCTCTAGGATGACAATCGACTCCCAGCAGCAACAACAGCAGCGCCAGCAGCAGTAGGCGTTACACTCAAGGATGCATCGGAGGAATCCCAGGCAGGAGAGGTCTCGTCAGACTTGACGGTGACATGGCCTGCAGGACTATTGGCTTTCCTGGGTAAGGAGGAAATTGACACTGAGGGAGTTGGTGGTGTGGTTTGCAGGAGCTTGGTTACAAGAGGAAGGGTTTTAGTGGTCAGTGGACTGCTTCCGCTGTCACCCAAAGTTTTTGAACTTGTCACTGACTTATGATGAATGCGCTGCAGGTGACGTATAAGGGAGGATGTTCCGAGGTGGTTAACGTCCTTACCCCTACTTATTACAGCTTGACAAAGGCAACACACGGCTTGACACCTGTTGTCCGCATTTGTGTTGAAATAATTCCACACTGAAGAGGTGATTTTTTTTGTATTTTGACCAGGCATGTCAATGGCCATATTCGTCCCACGGACAACAGGTGTCTCCCCGGGTGCCTGACTTAAACAAACCACCTCACCATCAGAATCCTCCTTGTCAATTTCCTCCCCAGCGCCAACAACACCCATATCCTCATCCTGGTGTACTTCAACAGTGACATCTTCAATTTGACTATCAGGAACTGGACTGCGGGTGCTCCTTCCAGCACTTGCAGGGGGCGTGCAAATGGTGGAAGGCGCAAGCTCTTCCCGTCCAGTGTTGGGAAGGTCAGGCATCGCAACCGACACAATTGGACTCTCCTTGGGGATTTGTGATTTAGAAGTCGCACAGTTCTTTGCTGTGCTTTTGCCAGCTTAAGTCTTTTCATTTTTCTAGCGAGAGGATGAGTGCTTCCATCCTCATGTGAAGCTGAACCACTAGCCATGAACATAGGCCAGGGCCTCAGCCGTTTCTTGCCACTCCGTGTCGTAAATGGCATATTGGCAAGTTTACACTTCTCCTCAGACGATTTTAATTTTGATTTTTGGGTAATTTTACTGAACTTTTGTTTTTTGGATTTTACATGCTCTCTACTATGACATTGGGCATTGGCCTTGGCAGACGACGTTGATGGCATTTCATCGTCTCGGCCATGACTATTGGCAGCAGCTTCAGCACGAGGTGGAAGTGGATCTTGATCTTTCCCTATTTTATTTTTAACCTCCACATTTTTGTTCTCCATTTTTTAATGTGTGGAATTATATGCCAGTATCAATAGCAATGGCCTACTACTATATTTACTGCGCACAACTGAAATGCACCACAGGTATGGATGGATAGTATACTTGACGACACAGAGGTAGGTACAGCAGTGGCCTACCGTACTGCTATATATAGTATACTGGTGGTCACTGTGTCAGCAAACTGCAAAACTAAAATGCACCACAGATATAGAATGTAGATGGATAGTATACTTAATGGATGACGACACAGAGGTAGGTACAGCAGTGGCCTACCGTACTGCTATATATAGTATACTGGTGGTCACTGTGTCAGCAAACTGCAAAACTAAAATGCACCACAGGTATAGAATGTAGATGGATAGTATACTTAATGGATGACGACACAGAGGTATATTATGCAGCACACTGAACACAGATATGGTATGGAGCGCTTTTTTCAGGCAGAGAACGGATAAAAACTGGTGGTCACTTATCAGCAAAACTCTGCACTGTACTCCTCCTAACAGCTGCTCCCCAGTCCTCCCCACAATTAAGCAATAAAGCAATCAAGTTCAACAATAAACGGAGAGGACGCCAGCCACGTCCTCTCCCTATCATCTCCAATGCACGAGTGAAAATGGCGGCGACGCGCGGCTGCTTATATAGAATCCGAATCTCGCGAGAATCCGACAGTGGGATGATGACGTTCGGGCGCGCTCGGGTTAGCCGAGCAAGGCGGGAAGGTTCGAACCTGCCTCGGACCCGTGTAAAAAGGGTGAAGTTCGGGGGGGTTCGGTTTCCGAGAAACCGAACCCGCTCATCACTAGTATTTAGCAGGGGCTGGGGGGAAGCAGATGCCGGGCATCACAATTACAACCTATAGAAAATGTTGTACGGGACTTAAGGGAAAATACTTATGTCAGGGTGGTGACTTTAGATGGGAACATTGACCAAAGAGAAAAGTAAGGTGGGCAATACTAAGTTCGGTGGGGTTGGAGAAGGAGCGAGAAGGACAGTCTGTATAATTAACTCTACAGATGCACTAGTTAACCAGGATGGGAGATCTTTAGGAAAACAAACAAATAAAGGAACCGTTATAAACTAAAATGTATGCTTGAAAACACAAGAAGTCTAGCAGGTAAAATGGGGGAATTGGAATTGTTAGCATCAAAGGCTGAGTAAGACATTATAGGTATTACGGAAACATGGTGGGAAGACTCTCACGACTGGGTTGCTAACTTGGTGGGGTATTCTCTTTTTAGGAGGGACAGGGCTAACAAAAGAGGAGGAGGTGTATGTCTTTATGTTAAACCATCACTTAAACCATACCTAAAGGAGGTTATCTATGAGGAGACTGGCGATAATGTGGAGTCACTATGGGTGGAAATCTCAAGTGGGGGAATTGATGCAAAAAAACTAGTCATAGGCACGTGCTACAAACAGCCGGATATTAGCATACATGAGGAAGAACAACTATTGCAGCAAATCAAAATGACTGCGGGATTGGGGGACATCCTTGTGATTGGGGATTTTAATTACCCGGATATAAACTGGAGTAACGATTCATGTGCTAAAGCGAGGGGCAGCAGGTTCTTAAATATGATTAGGGATCAATACTTGTCTCAATTAGTCGAGGACCCAACTAGGTGTAAAACTACCCTGGATCTAGTAATTACTAATAATGTGGACATTATATCAAACACTAAAGTTAGGGAGACTTTGGGTAACAGTGATCACTATATGATCACATTCGACATCAGTTTCAGGAAACATAGCTACAGGGGTTCCACCAAAACTTTTAACTTTAGGAAGGCTAATTTCAGTATGCTTAAATGTGCACTTAACGACATAGAGTAGGAGGTTCTGTTTAATAACAAGAACACTTCGGAAATGTGGGATGTTTTAAAAGGGTTGCTGGATAGCAATATTCATAACTTTATTCCCATGGGCAGTAAACGCAGGAGTATTAAACTCAAACCGATGTGGCTTAACAAGAAGGTTAAGGCAGAAATGGATAAAAAAAGCGGGCTTTCAAAGCATTTAAATCTAATGGAAAGGAGGAGTCTTTCAAGTATTACAAGGAGTGTAATAAGAAATGCAAAAAAGCAATAAGATCAGCTAAGATGGAAAAAGCAAATCGCTATAGAGAGTAAAACCAATCCTAAAAAGTTTTTTAAATACATAAACGGTAAACGGTGTAATAAGTAATGCAAAAAAGCAATAAGATCAGCTAAGATGGAAAAAGCAAATCGCTATAGAGAGTAAAACCAATCCTAAAAAGTTTTTTAAATACATAAACGGTAAAAGGTTAAAAAAAGGAGAATAGAACTTCCGCTTCCGGTTGCATGCAGAGCACAGCGTGATCGTGCTCCTCCGTCCAATACCCAGCTTTATATACTTCTTAACGGCTCCAGTAGCCTCCAAAGCCTCGCTGTCTGATCTTCCTACCTCAATCTCCCCCCCGATGGAGAAGTTTTTAGCCTCTCCGCCCGCCGCTAAGCACCCGCCAGGCCGTCAGGAGAAGCGCCGTGCGGACCCCATAATGGCGCCGGACGCTGAAGCGGCTCACAGCGTCCCGGCCTCAAAGAAAGCTGCGGCCGAAGCATCAGATGATGCAAACTCCCCGCAGGTACGTCGTCCCCCTGACTCCCCTGCGACTTACCAGGATATAGTGGACGCTATTAAAAACACTATGACCCCCCTGCTAATGCAGGCTGTAGCAGACATCACACAGCAGCTACACCACCTGCAGGGTAGAGTCACTGATACAGAGCACCGTGTAGCCTCGGTCTGTTACGATATGTCAGAGGCTCAGCGTGCTATCCTAAAACTACAAAAGGAAAACCACCAATTGTGGAACAAAGTCGACGATATAGAGAATCGTTCCAGGAGATCAAATATAACAGTGGTAGGAATACCGGAATCTGTTAAAGGCCCAGCCCTGCTCTCCTTTGTGTCTGTTACACTTCCACAACTGCTAAAAATTGAAGCAGAATGCAAAGACCTAATAATAGAGAGAGTACACAGAGTCGGTCCTCCTCCTAAGCCACATGAGAAGAGACCGCGCGTTGTCATCTTTAAATGCCTTAATTACCTCCACAACCTAGCCATATGGAAGGCTTCTCGTCAGATACAAAACCTTTCATGGGAAGGTAAACGCATACATTTATTTCAAGACTTCTCAGTAGAGCTCACAAGAGCTAGAAAAGCCTTCTCTCCAGTATGCTCTGAATTGGTTTCTGCTAAGCAGAAATTTGCTCTCATGTATCCGGCGCGTCTCCGCATATTCTTCCCAGACAAACATTATGATTTTAACACTCCAGAAGATGCACGAGCTTTCCTGAATGAGGATCGGCAGTCCCAAGCCGAAGATATATCTGACACACCTCCTGCTCACCAGTAATTCTTATCAAAGATCTCATCCACAGAATATATATACAGTTACATAGACTCTTGTTCTAAAGTTCACTCCTTCCCCTCCTCCGCTATGCAGTTCCACACCTGTTATATACATTGTGCTGTTATATTCCCTGTCTTTATCGCAAGGACTCCCAAATCCCCACCTCTCGCTACTATCCCTCATACTTAAACAATTGTGCTTGAAATGTAGTAATATAAGTATGGAATGGTCAGACCTTACACTGCCTTATTGATATACGTCAGAGGCCTAGTATTATGGTATTTATATTAGGGTATTGGAACGCCTGTTATGCTCCGTTATGATATTCTACCAAATTTAAACACTGTAATCAGTGTTTTGTTTGTATATTTTATTTTCTCCTATTTGCGGAAGTACTACGCATGCATGCATGCTGATACAGCTGTAAATATGAGGTATGTAACTCTGTTTCGCCTATGCTCTTCTCTATTCTTCTTGTCTTGTCCCCCCTATCCCTCCTGTGTTTTCCTTTTATGTCTCCCTTTCCAATACAGGATTTGCTGTGAGTTCCTTCATGTGTTCTCCTGCCCAGAGTTTTCTCCATGCCACGCGCCGAGGTAACTACATTAAGGGTTGGCTCTCTGAATGCTGGGGGTTTTGGCACTCCGGCCAAACGACGCAAGGTATTAATATATTTAAACAGACAAAAATTGGATATTGCATTCATTCAGGAGACGCACCTTACCCACCCGGAAACACTTAAGCTACAAATGCTTAATTGGCGCTTACTCGCCTCTTCCTCCTTTAACTCAAAATCCAGAGGGGTAGAAATTGTGGTACCTAAATCACTCCCACTTGAGATTATATCATCTGATTGCGATCCAGAGGGCAGATATGCCATCATCTCCATTAAATTATACTCTACCACCTATACCTTATGCTCAATCTATGCTCCTAACTCCTATTCTAAATCTTTCTTTCAATTTATATTACGTAAATTATTACCCTTTACTTCTAATAATCTCATTATGGGCGGAGATCTCAATCTGATTTCACACCCACATTTAGACAGATCCCATTCTAGAAGATCCCACCACACACTACCTAAATTAGGTATCCCCTCGATCCTGTCAACTCTACAACTAATCGATGTTTGGAGGGCCCTACACCCTACAGACAGAGGTTACACTTGTCTATCCTCTGCACACCACTCCTTATCCCGCATAGACTACGTCACTCTCTCTAATAACTTATTTTCCCAAGTCCTGGATTCCGGTATAGAACCAATCATCATATCCGATCATGCTTTGGTATGGCTTACAGTAAAAACTCACAATGAGAGATCCACACATAAGACCTGGAGATTTCCAGCACACTTATCTAAAATTCCTAGATTTATTAATCATGTAATACACTCGTGGGACGAATACCATGAAAATAACAAACAGTATCTAGCCACTAATCCAACGCTATATTGGATGTCCGCAAAGGCGGTCTTGAGGGGTTCTATCCTGAACTTTGAATCCAAGGAAAAAAAGAACTGTTCTAAATCTTACCTCCTTCTCCAACAATCCCTCACAGAGGCTTACTCAAATTATAGTATACAGCCCACCCCCGCCAACAAATCCATATATTTAACAGCTAAAATAAAATTTGAGGAAACCCTTCAAGCCCTAAATGACAAATCACAATTCTACTCTAATTACCGCTTTCACAGATATGGCAACAAAACCAGTAAGTTACTGACCAACATTCCTAATGGAACTAGACCCCCTATGACAGTACACCCCCTAATCCAACCAGATGGCACACATACTACATCCAACAAGCAGATCTCCCAAAATATGCAACACTACTATACAAACATATACTCTCACCCCCAGGCACCTCCGAATATTGATCCCTCTACACCTTCCCCCCCTCTCAACCCCCCCCCCCCCCCCCGATCCTTATGGGACTCACTTACATATCCCCAAATTCCTAATGACTCTAATAATTCATTAACACAACCGATCACTCTCACTGAAGTCACTCAGGCCATTAAATCACTAAAATCAGCTAAAGCACCAGGACCAGATGGCTTTAGTGGAGATTTTTATAAATTATTTGAAAATCGCATTGCCCCAGTTTTAGTTTCAGTCTTTAACTCTATTCTCTTCAATGCAGCCCTCCCCTCTTACTTTAATTCGGCAATTATCAAATGAATACTTAAACCTGGCAGAGATCCTGCTCTATCTGCTTCATATAGGCCCATCTCCTTATTAAATTCTGACTACAAACTCCTTACAAAAATCTTAGCCATGCGTCTCAACCCTATTCTTCCTTCAATAATACACCATGACCAAACGGGATTCATCAAAGGCAGACATTCACTTACAAATATTCTCAAGGTTTTAGCGGCAGTACACACATGTAGTGGGGGAACAGGTGGGTCCAGTGGAAAAGTTATTCTCTCTATCGACGCAGAAAAAGCTTTTGACTTAGTACACTGGCCTCACTTGTTCCTCACTATGGAGAGATTTGGCATCCCACCCACTTTTATCTCGTTTATTAGAACATTATATGCAATGTCATCCTCACAAATTTCATGCAATGGATTCCTATCTCCCCCCTTCCCAATTCAGAAAGGTACTAGGCAGGGATGCCCCCTGTCACCACTTCTTTTTGATATAGCGATTGAGCCTTTAGCTATTGCCCTTCGCACCGCATCAGACTTCACAGGCATAAACGTCTCCTCTTTGGAATTAAAAGTGTCCCTCTTTGCAGACGACATGCTACTCTTCATATCAGATCCCGCTAAATCCCTCCCAGTAATATTAGAGATAATATCATCTTTCAGCCTAATAGCAGGTTATAAAATTAATGTCTCTAAATCAGAAATCCTCCCCATATCTACACAATCCCCCGACTTCCACTCCCTATCGATACTATCCCAATTCCGCATACAATCCTCACAACTTAAATATTTAGGCGTACAGATCACTAACGACTCTCACTCTTTATATCCAGCTAACTCCCCCCCCCCCCCCCCCTTCTTACAAAAATCTACTCTCAACTAGATGTTTGGTCTAAACTCCCTCTATCTCTGCTAGGCAGAACAGCCGTTTTGAAAAGCGTAATTTTTCCAAAAATATACTACCCCTTACAATTACTGCCATGTGCCCTATCCAAATATGATCTTAGTAATCTCGAGAAAAGAATTTCACAGTTCTTATGGCAGGGCAAACGTCCGAGATTAGCCCTAAAAAAGCTATACAAAACAAAGTCAAATGGAGGCCTTAGCATCCCAAACTTTGCACTATATTCCATCACAACACAATTCAGGATAATTGCCGATTGGCTTATGGAAACCTCAAAGTTCACTGATAAGGCTCTTGAACAACGCCTGTTTTATCCATTCTCCCCAGGAGCTCTATTACACACACCAGCCCATTTAATACCTCCACACATTTCAAACCACTCTTTATTTAGAGATACATACAGCAGCTGGATCAGAATGAGTAAGAACCACAAATTCCCACATACAAACTCACTTTTTTGCCCACTATGGGGCAACCCCAATTTTCACCCCTCCCTAACTAACCCAATGTTCCGCCAATGGTCTCAAAAAGGCCTTAATCTAGCCACAAAACTCTTTGATCCTGGTGGACATATACTTACCTTCTCCACTCTAAAGGATACTTATGATCTCCCTAATTCCCACTTTTATTTATACTTACAAGCTAGACACTATGCATTATCCCTACCTTCTCTAAGCTCCTCACTCAAAATTCCTCACCCTCTGGACACTATCTTCAAATCCTATAACAGCCCTAAATCTTCAACCAAAGCGCTATATGCTCTCCTTATGAATTCATCGAATGACATTGGTCTAAATAACCTTGCGTCTGCCTGGAGTGCTGACATCCCTGGGATTACAGGAGCCGAGATTATTAATACTACCCAATATCAGAAAATAATGAAAGTACTCCATTCATCTTACCTTCAGGAAGTACACTTTAAGTCTATACACAGAATATATATCTCTCCTGCACAAAGGAGACATATGGCTACCTCAGATTCTGGCTCTTGCTACAAATGTTCTATGGCTAACGCCACATTTTTCCACTGCTTTTGGTCTTGTACTAAGGTATTAAAGTTTTGGAGCAAGATTATAGCTTTTCTCAACTCTACACTACACCTAAATCTGGATCTCAACCCACTCGCCTGTTTATGCCTAAATTTTAAAGATTGGAACTTTTCCAAGATAGAGAGCCCGCCCTCAGCATTTCTTATCACAGTGTTCACAATGGCGAAGAAGCTCATCTTGATACATTGGACGCAAAAATCTGCCCCGACTATCAGAGAACTTCGGAACAGGATCCTACAACTAATCTACTTTGACAAAAGATCACTCTCACTTAACATGGACTGTTCCTTTGAATCCTTTGTCCGAAAATGGGGAAAATATATATCTACTTTAGATGATTCTATTCGCACTGACATTTGGAGGAACTTGCTACAATCCTAATAACTTCATTTAGTAGATTTTAGATTTAACCACAGTCTCTTTGTATAATTCCTTATTATATAGTCTACGAACTCCTGATACCAACCTCTCCCCCCTTCCTCTCCCTTGCCTCTGTCTTGTCTTCACTCACCCCCCCCCCTCCTTCCCCTTCTTCTATCTTCTCTCACCTCGCTCCTCTTATCTTCCATAATTTTATACCTGTTAAATATTCTTCAGGGACTCACTGCTTATATGTCCTGGTTGAATCTTAGAAAACGTACATTTGTGACAATATACCCTGTAAATGTTTTATCCCATATGTTCAGTTCACCACTCAGATACTATTATATGTATACAGGTAAATGGATTACACATCCTCATATTTCCCTTTTGAGAGCATTTACTAAGTTCCCATATTGTTTGAATGATATGTTACTTATTTGTCAAAAGAAAAACCAATAAAATCCTTAAAACAAAAAAGGAGAATATAGGTCCATTAAAAGATGAATTAGGAGAATTGATAAATGATGACGAAATAAAAGCGGAAATACTGAACAAATTCTTTTCATTAGTATTCACCAGTGAAGAACTGATGGTGGGAGTAGAGCATAACAATTGTGACAGTAATGATTCATGGTTAGATACTTGTTTAAGCGAAGAAGTAGTCCGGGAGAGACTAAGCAAAATTAAGATTAATAAATCACTTGGTCCTGATGGACTTCACCCGAGGGTTCTTATGGAGCCTAGTCCACAACTAGCATGACCCCTATACTTGATTTTCAATAGTTCAATTAGATCAGGCATGGTACCGAAGGATTGGCGTATAGCTGAGGTAGTGCCATTATTTAAAAAGGGATCCAAAAATCTTCCGGGAAACTACAGACCAGTTAGTTTAACATCTATAGTGGGGAAAATATTGGAAGGAATTCTAAGGGACGTCATACAGGAGTATCTAAAGTCCGCTAGGATTATTAGCAAGAACCAGCATGGGTTTGTGAGGGACAGGTCATGTAAGACTAACTTAATTAGCTTCTACGAGGAAGTGAGCAATAATCTTGATCAAGAAAAAGCAGTGGATGTGGTCTTCCTAGATTTTGCAAAGGCCTTCGATACAGTTCCTCACAGGAGACTGATGATCAAATTAAAGGAGATTGGCCTAGGAAAAACTATTTGCACATGGATAAGCAGCTGGTTGGATAGCAGGGTACAGCGAGTAGTGGTCAACGGGAAGTTCTCAACCTGGTCCCCAGTAGTCAGCGGAATACCACAAGGGTCCGTACTCGGACCACTACTGTTCAACATATTTATCAATGACCTAGAAATAAGCCTGGAAAGCACAGTGTCAATCTTTGCAGATGATACTAAACTGTGTAATTAGTTCAGAATTGGATGTGGAGTCCTTGCAGAATGATCTATCTAAACTTGAACTCTGGGCGTCTAAATGGAAAATGAGGTCCAATACAGACAAATGCAAGGTTATGCATTTTGGGACTAAAAACAAACTTGCATCCTACATATTAAATGGGGAACGCCTAGGGGAAACAGAGTTGGAAAAAGATTTGGGGGTATTCATTGATAATAGGCTTAATAACCGTACACAATGTCAAAACACAGTAAAGAAGGCAGGTAAGGTGCTAGCATGCATAAAAAGGGGAATTGAGACAAGGGACTCGGATGTAATCATGCCGCTGTATAAGGCATTGGTACGTCCGCACCTGGAACACTGTGTTCAGTTTTGGGCACCATTGTATAAAAAAGACATCAGTGAACTCGAAAGTGTTCAAAGGCGAGCTACTAAATTGATTAAAGGCCTAGAAGGCCTGGACTATAAGGAAAGACTTACTAGGCTGAATATGTATACACTAGAAAAGAGGTGCCTAAGAGGAGATATTATTAATATCTTCAAATATGTAAAAGGACATCACAAAGAGTTATCAGAGGAATTATTTATTAAAAGAACACAGTAGTTTAGGACACGTGGGCACTCGCTGCGACTGGAGAAGAGAAAGTTCCGAACGCGACGGAGGAAAGGGTTCTTCACTGTTAGGGCAATCAGGATGTGGAATTCCCTGCCAGGGAAGGTGGTAATGGCGGACTCTGTAATTGGATTGAAAAAAGGAATGGATACATTTCTGAATGAAAAAGCTATCCAAGGTTATAATACTTAAAATATCAACATGGGGGGGGCGTGGCCTGACCTGCAACCTGTGTGGACGTGCCTGCAATAGCTCCTGCCGGCCCTGCACCCAAAGTGCATATTCCCCAGACCTCCCACGCTGATTTGCACCCCCTGGCGAGTGCCCACCGCGCCCAGCACCCGAGGAGGCTGGAGAGGTGCCCCCGGGCACTATTTAATTGTTGAGGCCTCCGCTCCGTCCCGGGACCGGGACCTCGAGTTTGGGGCCTACCCGGGAGCGAGCTCCGGGACCGGAACGCGGCCGCGCCGGGTCCCCTGGCGGCTCCCCCACACAAGTAAGCCGGCTCATTCTAAGCCCCTCTCTTGCCCCGGACCATCGGGGACGGCGGCGGGGATCAGACTCCCGCTCCCTGCCCTCCGGAGCCGCGGCTGCGGCCTCCTCCCGACTGCACCCACTCCGGCGGCGGCCATCTTGCTACACCCGGCCCGCCGGTCACCTGCACACCCCTGCCCCTACGAGCCAGCCCTGCCTCCCCTGAGACCCCTTCTAACACAAATACTCCCTCAGCAGGGAGAGAGAGGGGTCTGCTGCCGCTTTTGAAGCCCCTGGGAGTTGAGGCCTACATCAGCACCAGGATCCGGGGCCTAAAGTAGCTGCATACACCCGCTGCGGAGCCCTGCCAGTGTGGAGGCCTGTTGGAGCCACCTATCTCCCCCAGCAGCTGTGGATAGCCTGGTTACCTCTCTGTGCCCCCCCTTCATACTCCCCGACCAGGCGCAATACCGTGGGGGCATCCCAGGAGGGGTGAGTGTTTGCCCAGGAGGGCACTGCCAGCCTGACACCTATGACATTGAGCTATCAGCTGTTGTCTGTATACCTGGCTCCCCCCTCTCCCTTGCTCGCTGGAGACCTGCCCTTCGGCACTGCTGGAGGGTTATGACCGGTCGCCGGACCTCTGCTGATGCCGTTCTTCTGATGTAGTCCAGAACGTTCACACACCACCACCTTTGAACCCTCTGCTTACCTAACCTCCATCATATAGTCTCCGGGACCCATCGCTTCAGAATGGCGCCGAAAAAGGTTAAAGCGGTGCTTCCTCCTAGAGTATCTTTGCCGTCTCAGAAAGCAGCTTCTGCCCCCTCTACTGCACGGAAGTCCCCAATAGCCACCTCCGCGTCAGACCCTCCCTGCAGACCTGCTTCTGTTCCGGGGTTCGACCCAGACTCTGACGCCCCTCTCACGGTCAAAACCCTGTATCAGGCTCTAACAGCGTTTAAAACAGAGCTGACTCAGGATCTCACAGCGGCCGTCCGAGAGGTCAAGACAGAACTGCATGCTATAGGGGAACGCACAGACCATCTGGAACGGAAAGTCGAGGAATTGGTCTCGTCCCATAATGACCTCATAGCGGCCCATGATCAACAGCAGAATGACCTGGAGGCATTCAAACTCAAGATGGCGGATATCGAGGACAGATCTCGGCGCAATAATATCAAGATCCGAGGCATTCCCGACTCCGTGCAAAACTCCGAGCTAGAAGACTACGCCACCGCGCTATTTAGGAAGCTCTTGCCCAGGGCTGACCCCAGGGAGCTGCTTATAGACAGGATTCACAGACTACCTAAACCACGCTCTGTTCCCCCCTCGCTTCCACGAGATACGCTCATGAGAGTGCACTTTTTCACGACGAAAGAACGCATTCTAAAGGCGGCAAGGGATGCGGATTCTGCCGCGCTTGGTGGATTACAGCTCTTTCCGGATTTCTCGGCTTTGACTTTGGCTAAAAGACGTTCGTTTCTTCCTGTTACCCTGGCGCTTCGTGACCAAGAGATCAATTATAGATGGGGCTTTCCGGTGAAGCTCATCATCTTCTATGACAACAAATCCTACACGGTCGCCTCACTGGACGCTGGAGTCAAGCTGCTATCGGAGTGGGATATTGCTGTCGAGCTGCCGCCTGGATCCAAGAAACAGTCAACCCTCCAATCGGAGTGGATCGTCGCCTAAAGTCGTCATTGTAAACTTGGGCCTTGTATGTGGACGTTATGATGTTCTGTTCTAACAGATAGGTCTTGGCCTTTCGTCTAGAAGCGGACACGTGAGTCACCACGTTAGTAGTTGTAATGCTGGAGTCCCGGCTCCGTGCCCATGGTTTAGTTCATTAGTGTGTGCGTATATGTTATCTGTGGTCCTTACATGGTTGGTAGGAATATTTGTATCTGTACATGTCTCTTTTTTCTTCTTCTCTTTCCCTTCATCTAGGTTCATTGGTGGTGGTGGCGTTAGGCCACATGCTCCCCCTCGTTAATGTACTACTGCATTTTTTTGTTTTCCTTGCAGTAGTTACACCGACCCGATGTACTGGGTCGTTTTGGTTTGTCCTCACCCTTTCTTCCCTCGTTATTCCCTCCCCCCCCCCCCCCCTCTCACGACACTCTAACTAATTGTATGAGACAAAATAATTTCATATTTGTATACAGTAATATCTCACTACTCATGGCGTGCTTTGGATCGCCTCGATGATCCAGGTTCTGCCCATGAACGTTAAGGGGTTAAACTCCCCTAATAAGCGAAGGCTAGCATTGGACTATTTTGCTAGGCACAAGGCTGATGTTATTGCGCTGCAGGAGACGCACTTTTCGTCCTTAGCGCCCCCTACGTTTAAAGACCACAGGTTCCCTATCGGTTATTTTGCAAACGGCCCCTTTAAGAGGAATGGTGTAGCTATATTGTTTAAAAACTCTGTTTCCTTCACTTTACACTCGCAAGTTGCCGATAAAAATGGCCGTTATCTCATCTTGAGTGGCCTTTTAAATGACAAACCTGTTACCTTGGCCTCAGCCTATGCCCCTAACTCAAACCAAGTGGCCTTTTTGCGTAAGCTATGTTTGGCTATCCAGAGGAACCGTACAGGCTCGCTCCTTCTCATGGGGGACTTTAATCTGGTTCTTGACCCTAGATTGGACAGGTCTCCCAGGCCTTCCCCCTCTCCATTAGCCTCCTCTAACGCCCCATCCTTAGCCTTCCGTAACCTCTTGGCTGAATTTGACCTCTACGATATATGGCGAGTGCAAAACCCAACGGGCCGTGAGTACACATACTATTCTCCCGTTCACAACTCCTATTCCCGTATTGATTTTCTGTTTTCTGATAAATGGACCCTCCAATTCACCAGATCTGCTGATATCCTCCCAATAACCTGCTCAGACCATGCCCCGCTGTTTCTCAAATGGGATCTTAATAGTCAACATGCCCCACCCCGACCTTGGAGACTTTCTCCTCACTTACTGGCCAACCCCGTATCTAAAAAAATTATAGTAGACAGCATTACGTCCTACTTGGAATTTAATTCTCCTTCGGACACGTCCACTCTGAACTTCTGGTGCGCACTGAAAGCTGTAGCTAGAGGCGCGGCGATACAGGCAGGAGCCCACCTTAAGAAACTACATCAACAACGCTTGAATGATTTGGAGCGTAGATTAAAGGAACTGGAGGAGAAAAATCAGGCTCGACCTTCGAGATCTCTCCAGAAAGAATTAGCTGATATTAGGTCCCAGCTTCAGACATTGCTCATGGTGCGCACCCAGGCCTCATTAAATAGGATGCGGCAGAAATTTTACCTTGTAGGGAATAGACCGGGAAAACTGCTTGCTCGTAAGCTTAGAGCGCAACAAGCTAGGAATAGAATTAAGCTTATTATGTCCCCAACAGGCACCAAAATATCTAACCCGTTGGAGATATCGAATCAGTTTGCTGACTTCTATTCCCAACTTTATAATCTCGCGACTGACCCTTCTACTCAGCAGCCCACTCTTCCCTCTATCAACACCTTCCTCGCTGATTTGAAACTTCCTTCCATTACCGACGACCAATTAGAAGTGCTGAATGCCCCTTGGTCCACCGCAGACACGTTAAGAGCAATCAAATCCCTCCCTAAAGGTAAAGCGCCAGGCCCAGATGGCTTTATAAATGATTTTTATGTGGCACTCCAGGACCTCCTGACTCCATCCCTGGTAACAGTTTATAATCAAATTACTTCTCAGGGCACGCTCCCAACGGAGATGCTGGAGGCTCGCATTGTCACGATCCCTAAAACAGGTAAGGACTTGACTTCTTGCCAGAACTACCGCCCTATTGCGCTGTTAAACGGTGACATTAAGATATATGCTAAATTAATAGCTCACCGACTGAACGCCCTCCTCCCCTCCTTGATCCACCCCGACCAGGTTGGATTTATCCCTGGTCGGCAAGCGTCTGATAATACCCGTAGAGTATTCAACCTCGTAGACTCTATAACCCGTGAACAGGGCCTCCTCCTGCTGTCCTTAGATGCGGAGAAGGCTTTCGACCGCATAAACTGGACCTACATACGGGAAGTATTATTGAAATTTGGCCTCCGCGACCGCATCCTGTCATCCATATTAGCCCTGTATAGTTCGCCCTCGGCCCGGGTCTTTAGCAATGGCTTCCTCTCTTCCCCCTTCCCAATTTACAATGGCACGCATCAGGGCTGCCCCCTCTCCCCTCTCATCTTTGTCCTGGCGATTGAGCCTCTGGCAGCTAAGATTCGGGCAGACCCACAATTTCCAGGACTCCACCTTGGCACGGTCCCCCATAAACTATGTTTATTTGCAGATGATGTTCTGCTATTTGTAACTGACCCCTGCACCTCACTCCCTCATTTACACGATATTTTAGATAGGTACTCTGCAGCGTCCTACTATAAATTAAACACAACTAAAACTGACGCCCTGCCGATAAACCTGTCCCATTCCATGGCCTCTTTGCGTACCAAATACCCTTACAATTGGCAAACAACCTCGATAAAGTATTTGGGTATTCACATCCCCCCGTCCTCCTCTTCTGTATTTGACGTTAACCTCCCCCCTTTACTGACTGCGCTACAACTGTCCACCAAATCGTGGCTCAATTATGAGATATCATGGCTGGGTCGCCTGGCCGCCTTTAAAATGTCGCTGCTTCCCAAACTAATGTTCCTGTTCCGCACAATTCCCTTTATATTCCCCAAGAAATACTTAGACAAGGCTACCAATATCCTCACCAAATATGTCTGGGCTTTGCGACCGCCTAAACTGTCCCGCGCCAGGATGTCACTACCTAGGAGAGTTGGTGGCCTCGACATGCCTAACCTTTCTCTATACCAAGAAGCTTCCCTCTTGGCTCAGATTAAAGCTATCACTAGTGATACACACTCGGAGTGGACGTGTCTAGAGGAACTAACCTGCCCCAGGTTCCCCTTAAAGGACCTCTTTTGGCTACCTAAACCCATGCGACCCTCGGACCTACGCCTCCTCCCCTCAACCCGAGCCACTCTACAGGTCTGGGATAAACTGACCATCGGCTTATCATCTCCCCTCTATACATTGCCACGAATTTCCCTACGTACAGTAACCGCCCTAATCCCTAACCTTAATTTGTCAGGCTGGCGTTCTAGAGGGATCGGCCTACTGGGAGACCTGCTCAACGGGCCCGTGCTTAGCTCCTTCTCTACCATCCAAGAACGCTTTGCCTTACCTGAATCTGAGAGGCTCAGATACTATCAAATACAACATTGGTGGACCAGTCTACGTCTTACCCCTTCCCCAATGCACCCTACTATGTCTCAGGCCTTGGGTCGTCTCTCTAGGGACGCTTCGGCTGGTGAGATCTCCTTTTGGTACAAGACACTACTTGCATTAGCTCCCGTTCTTAAAACTAGAGCCCAGAACAGGTGGGAGGTAGACATTGGTTGTACCCTTACCGAATCCCAATGGCAACATATCTTTATGTCATCATTTACTATGTCCAAATGCTTAAACCATTCCGAGATGCACGTCAAGTTATTGCATAGACTATACCTCACACCCGATAGGCTGCACACGATTTGGCCTACATGCTCGAAGTATTGCTGGCGTCTATGTGGTGAGGTGGGCCACCTTTTCCATATCTTTTGGACCTGTCCTTTTATTAAGCCGTACTGGGTCGAGGTGTTTGGGCTAATTAATAAAGTACTGGGTCTCACCCTGTCCCCCACCCCCCTCATCGCTTTACTAAATGTCTATCCGCGTTCCGTGGGTGCCAATTTACAATATGTTTTAGGCCACATTTGCCTTGCAGCCCGGGCGGCACTGGCTCAGAATTGGAAACAATCCATACCCCCCCCCCCCTTAATGAAAGTCATACACAAAATTCAGAAACAATTCCTGATGGAGACTGAGTATATGTCTTGCTCCCTCTCTACCAAATCCCCTCTAATGCGTTGGAAGCCTTGGCTGCTTTTTACCACGGAGGGTGAGGGTGCCAACTTGGTACGGCGATCTCCCTCCCCGGACATCCACCCCCACACCCCTCCCCTAGATGGAGACACCTCCTCTCCCTGAGCCTGGGACCGCCCGGCGATCTCGGTTGCAATATGCATTAATGTGGAATCATCGTTTCTTTCCATTCTGTACGCCCTACTGCATTACGTCCAGTGTACAAACGTCTGATCGATTTTGAAAAGTATGTATAAGTATACAAATTGTCTCTCTTATGTATTTACTGCTCCCCCTTCCCCCCCTCCCCTTTTCTTATTTCTGTACCCCTGTTTTGCATAACAAAAAATCTGAATAAAAATTATTGATGAGAAAAAAAAAAATATCAACGTGGTTAATCCGGGGGTAACATGAGTTATAGTAGCTAACTAGTCATAAAACATTATTTAGCAAGTATGTAGAATCATCACAACTTAATACAGGTTGAACACAATGGGCAATTTGCCTCTATTCAAATACTATGTTACTATGTTACTAGTGGAGGTTAGTTAGGGACCCCCTCACTAACCTCCACTAGTACTAAGATAAGTACACACACATTTATAGACCACTGCAAGAAAATGGATTTGGACATGAATCCTCTTTATACCACATTCATGCACTTAATTTGAGGTCTCACTGTTGTTCAGTTACCCCAGAGCCGGCCCTAACCAATATTATGCCCTAGGCAAAATTTTGGCTGGTGCCCCCTAGCACCACCGCTGGTTCCGCCTCTGACCTTGCACCTCTTTCCCACCACCATCACCCCTCACCCATAGCAGTCCTTATTTTGGTGTTTGTACCCCCTATATTTTAAATAGGAACAGTTCGCACATTTGGCACACAGCCCAAAAAGGGGTGTGTTTTTGCTGGCAAGGGGCATGGCCATACAATAGTAACCCCAATTCCAATTACGCCACACAGTACTGCAACTTTATTCACATTTGATCATGCGATAGTGTCCATAATTCATATTACATCCCACAGTAGTATTACTTTACCTTATAAACTTTACTCATCACAGTAGAGCCCCTTATTCACATTACATCACACTGAATTGCTCCTTATTCACATTACACCACACCCTATTGCTCTTTATTCATATTAGACGACACCGTAGTGCCCTTTCTATACGCAACACCACATAGGAGAGCACCTTATACACATAATGCCACACAGTAATGCATTTATACACATAATTCCACACAGTAATGCCCCTTTCTCTAACGTCCTAGTGGATGTTGGGAACTCCGTAAGGACCATGGGGAATAGCGGGCTCCGCAGGAGACTGGGCACTCTAAAGAAATATTTAGTACTATCTGGTGTGCACTGGCTCCTCCCTCTATGCCCCTCCTCCAGACCTCAGTTAGAATCTGTGCCCGGACAGAGCTGGGTGCTTTTAGTGAGCTCTCCTGAGCTTGCTAATAAGAAAGTATTTTAGTTAGGTTTTTTTATTTTCAGAGAGCTTCTGCTGGCAACAGACTCTCTGCTACGTGGGACTGAGGGGAGAGAAGCAAACCTACTAACTGCAGCTAGGTTGCGCTTCTTAGGCTACTGGACACCATTAGCTCCAGAGGGATCGAACACAGGACCTGACCTTGTCGTCCGTTCCCGGAGCCGCGCCGCCGCCCCCCTCGCAGAGCCAGAAGACAGAAGCCGGCAGAAGCGGAGAAGACATCGAAATCGGCGGCAGAAGACTCCTGTCTTCACATGAGGTAGCATACAGCACTGCAGCTGTGCGCCATTGCGCCCACACTAACCCACACACTCCGGTCACTGTAGGGTGCAGGGCGCAGGGGGAAGGCGCCCTGAACAGCAATTGATACCTCCTGGCGAAAACTGCATATAGACAGTGGGACACTGTTATATGTATGAGCCCCCGCCATTTATTTTACAGAAAATCGCGGGACAGAAGCCCGCCGCTGAGGGGGCGGGGCCTTCGTCCTCAGCACTCACCAGCGCCATTTTCCTGCCACAGCTCCACTGAGAGGAAGCTCCCCAGGCTCTCCCCTGCAGAATCACGGTAGAAGGGTGAAAAAGAGAGGGGGGGCACATAAATTTAGGCGCATTAATCATAATACAGCAGCTACTGGGTAAACACTAAAGTACTGTGTAATCCCTGGGTTATATAGCGCTGGGGTGTGTGCTGGCATACTCTCTCTCTGTCTCTCCAAAAGGCCTTGTGGGGGTCCTGTCCTCATTTAGAGCTTCTCCTGTGTGTGTGGTGTGTCGGTACGCATGTGTCGACATGTTTGACGAAGAGGGCTATGTGGAGGCAGAGCAAGTGCAGTTGACTGACGTGTCGCCGCCGACGGTGCCGACACCTGATTGGATGGATATGTGGAAGGTGTTAAATGATAATGTAAACTCCTTACATAAAAGGTTGGATAAAGCTGATACCTCGGGCCAGTCAGGGTCTCAACCCATGCCTGATCCTACAGCGCAGAGGCCCTCAGGGTCTCAAAAGCGTCCACTATCCAAAATGGTTGACACAGATGTCGACACGGATTCTGACTCCAGTGTCGACGACGATGATGCAAAATTGCAACCGAAAATGACAAAAGCTATACGCTACATGATTATAGCGATGAAGGATGTTTTACACATATCAGAGGTAAACCCTGTCCCTGACAAGAGAGTTTATATGTATGGGGAGAAAAAGCAAGAGGTGACTTTTCCCCCTTCACATGAGTTAAATGAGTTATGTGAAAGAGCATGGGATTCCCCCGATAAGAAAGTCCTGATTTCCAAAAGGTTACTTATGGCGTACCCTTTCCCGCCAGAGGACAGGGTGCGCTGGGAATCCTCCCCTAGGGTAGATAAAGCTCTCACACGCTTATCTAAGAAGGTGGCCCTGCCGTCGCAGGATACGGCCACCCTAAAGGATCCTGCAGATAGAAAGCAGGAAAGTATCCTGAAATCTGTTTATACACATTCAGGGACTCTACTGAGGCCGGCAATTGCGTCGGCGTGGATGTGTAGTGCTGTAGCAGCGTGGACAGATAATCTGTCTGAGGAAATGGATACCTTGGACAAGGATACCATTATGCTGACCCTGGGGCATATAAAAGACACTGTCCTATATATGAGGGATGCCCAGAGGGACATTTGCCTACTGGGCTCTAGAATTAATGCAATGTCAATTTCTGCCAGGAGGGTCCTGTGGACTCGGCAGTGGACAGGTGATGCCGACTCCAAAAAACACATGGAGGTGTTACCTTACAAGGGTGAGGAATTGTTTGGGGACGGTCTCTCGGACCTGGTTTCCACAGCTACTGCTGGGAAGTCAAACTTTTTGCCATATATTCCCTCACAACCTAAGAAAGCACCGTATTACCAAATGCAGTCCTTTCGCGCACAAAGAAGCAAGAAGGTCAGAGGTGCTTCCTTTCTTGCTAGAGGCAGGGGTAGAGGAAAAAAGCAGCACCTTACAGCTAGTTCCCAGGAACAGAAGTCCTCCCCGGCTTCCACTAAATCCACCACATGACGCTGGGGCTCCACGGGTGGAGCCAGGAGCAGTGGGGGCGCGTCTCCGACATTTCAGCCACCAGTGGGTTCGCTCACAGGTGGATCCCTGGGCTATACAGATTGTGTCTCAGGGATACAAGCTGGAATTCGAGGTGATGCCCCCTCAACGTTACCTAAAATCGGCCCTGCCAGCTTCCCCCATAGAAAGGGAAGTAGTGGTAGCGGCAATTCACAAGCTATTTCTCCAGCAGGTGGTGGTAAAGGTTCCCCTTCTTCAACAGGGAAAGGAATACTATTCCACAATGTTTGTGGTACCGAAACCGGACGGTTCGGTCAGACCTATATTAAATTTAAAGTCCCTGAACATTTATCTGAAAAGATTCAAGTTCAAAATGGAATCGCTCAGAGCGGTCATTGCAAGTCTGGAAGAGGGGGATTTTATGGTGTCTCTGGACATCAAGGATGCTTACTTGCATGTCCCCATTTATCCGCCTCATCAGGAGTACCTCAGATTTGTGGTACAGGACTGTCATTACTAATTCCAGATGTTGCCGTTTGGGCTCTCCACGGCGCCGAGAATATTTACCAAGGTAATGGCAGAAATGATGGTGATCCTGAGAAAGCAAGGAGTCACAGTTATCCCATACTTGGACGATCTCCTCATAAAGGCGAGGTCAAGGGAGCAGTTGCAGATCAGCGTAGCGCACTCTCAGGAAGTGTTGCAACAGCATGGCTGGATTCTGAATATCCCAAAGTCGCAGCTGATTCCTACGACGCGTCTGCTCTTTCTGGGCATGATTCTGGACACAGACCAGAAGAAGGTGTTTCTCCCGACGGAGAAGGCTCAAGAGCTTGTGACTCTAGTCAGAGACCTCTTAAAACCGAAACAGGTGTCGGTGCATCACTGCACGCGAGTCCTGGGAAAGATGGTGGCATCGTACGAAGCTATTCCCTTCGGCAGGTTCCATGCGAGGATCTTTCAATGGGATCTGTTGGACAAATGGTCCGGATCGCATCTTCAGATGCAGCGGCTGATCACCCTGTCCCCCAGGGCCAGGGTGTCTCTTCTGTGGTGGCTACAGAGTGCTCACCTTCTCGAGGGCCGCAGGTTCGGCATACAGGACTGGGTCCTGGTGACCACGGATGCGAGCCTCCGAGGGTGGGGGGCAGTCACTCAGGGAAGAAACTTCCAAGGGTTGTGGTCAAGTCCGGAGGCTTGTCTGCACATAAATATCCTGGAACTAAGGGCCATATTCAACGCCCTGAGTCAAGCGGAGCCCCTGCTTCACAACCGACCGGTGCTGATTCAGTCAGACAACATCACCGCGGTGGCGCATGTAAACCGCCAGGGCAGCACAAGAAGCAGAGTCGCGATGGCGGAAGCCACCAGGATTCTTTGGTGGGCGGAGAATCACGTGCAAGCACTGTCAGCAGTGTTCATTCCGGGGGTGGACAACTGGGAAGCAGACTTCCTCAGCAGGCACGACCTTCACCCGGGAGAGTGGGGACTTCATCACGAAGTCTTCATTCAGATTACAAATCGATGGGAACTGCCACAGGTAGACATGATGGCGTCCCGTCTCAACAAAAAGCTACAACGGTATTGCGCAGGTCAAGAGACCCTCAGGCGATAGCTGTGGACGCCCTGGTAACACCGTGGGTGTTCCAGTCGGTCTATGTGTTTCCTCCTCTTCCTCTCATACCCAAGGTGCTGAGAATCGTAAGAAGAAGAGAAGTGAGAACAATACTCATTGTTCCGGATTGGCCAAGAAGGCCTTGGTACCCGGAACTGCAAGAAATGCTCACAGAGGACCCATGGCCTCTGCCTCTCAGACAGGACCTGTTGCAACAGGGGCCCTGCCTGTTCCAAGACTTACCGCGGCTGCGTTTGACGGCATGGCGGTTGAACGTCGGATCCTAGCAGAAAAAGGCATTCCGGAGGAAGTTATTCCTACGCTGATAAAGGCTAGGAAGGACGTGACAGCAAAGCATTATCACCGCATATGGCGAAAATATGTTGCTTGGTGTGAGGTCAGGAAGGCCCCTACAGAGGAATTCCAACTGGGCAGATTTCTGCACTTTCTACAGTCTGGAGTGACTATAAGCTTCCATAAAGGTCCAGATTTCGGCCCTATCCATTTTCTTTCAAAAGGAACTGGCGTCTCTTCCTGAAGTTCAGATGTTTGTTAAGGGAGTGCTGCATATTCAGCCCCCTTTTGTGCCACCAGAGGCACCTTGGGATCTCAACGTGGTGTTGGGTTTCCTAAAATCCCACTGGTTTGAACCACTTAAGACCGTGGAGCTAAAGTATCTCACGTGGAAGGTGGTCATGCTATTGGCCTTAGCTTCGGCTAGGCGTGTGTCAGAATTGGCGGCTTTGTCATGTAAAAGCCCCTATCTGGTTTTTCATATGGACAGGGCAGAATTGCGGACTCGTCCCCAATTTCTGCCAAAGGTGGTGTCATCTTTTCATTTGAACCAACCTATTGTGGTACCTGCGGCTACTCGTGACTTGGAGGATTCCAGGTTGCTAGATGTAGTCAGGGCTTTGAAGATTTATGTAGCCAGAACGGCTGGAGTCAGGAAAACTGACTCGCTGTTTATCCTATATGCCCCCAACAAGTTGAGGGCTCCTGCTTCAAAGCAAACCGTTGCCCGCTGGATCTGTAACACGATTCAGCAGGCTCATTCTGCAGCTGGATTGCCGCATCCAAAATCAGTGAAAGCCCATTCCACAAGGAAGGTGGGCTCTTCTTGGGCGGCTGCCCGAGGGGTCTCGGCTTTACAGCTTTGCTGAGCTGCTACTTGGTCGGGTTCAAACACATTTGCAAAATTCTACAAGTTTGAAACCCTGGCTGAGGAGGACCTTGAGTTTGCCCATTCGGTGCTGCAGAGTCATCCGCACTCTCCCGCCCGTTTGGGAGCTTTGGTATAATCCCCATGGTCCTTACGAAGTTCCCAGCATCCACTAGGACGTTAGAGAAAATAATATTTTACTCACCGGTAAATCTATTTCTCATAGTCCGTAGTGGATGCTGGGCGCCCGTCCCTAGTGCGGACTTTCTGCAATACGTGTACATAGTTATTGCTTAATAATGGGTTATGTTATGTTGGCATCCATTGTTGATGCCCTGTTGTTGTTCATACTGTTGACTGGATAAGTGTATCACAAGTTATACGGTGTGATTGGTGTGGCTGGTATGAGTCTTACCCGGGATTCCAAAATCCTTTCCTTATAATGTCTGCTCTTCTGGGCACAGTTTCCTTAACTGAGGTCTGGAGGAGGGGCATAGAGGGAGGAGCCAGTGCACACCAGATAGTACTAAATCTTTCTTTAGAGTGCCCAGTCTCCTGCGGAGCCCGCTATTCCCCATGGTCCTTACGGAGTTCCCAGCATCCACTACGGACTATGAGAAATAGATTTACCGGTGAGTAAAATCTTATTTTATTTATTAATGCTCTTTTACACATAATGTCCCTTACATATATGCTGCACATTATTAATTCCCTTATACACATAATGACACACACAGTGCCCCCTACACATTTTCTGCACATTATTAGTGCCCCTATACACATAATGACACACATACAGTAGTACCCGGTTACACATATGCCGCACATTATTAATACCCTTATACACATAATGACACACATAGTGCCCCTTACACATATGTTGCACATTATTAATGCATTTTTACATGACACACATAATGCTCCTTACACATATTCTGAACACTACTGCACAACCAACCCACTCACATGCACACAGCACTCACACTGCCACTAACACTGTGACCTCTGCCTCTGCTTGGATACAGATGTGTCCTCATAAATCTTGCCTCAATGCTAACGTCAGGCATCTTTTTTTATGAAAATGCATCTTATTTGCATTGCTATGTGGCTAGGATGCACAAGCAACTTCTGCTGAATAAATTGATATGTAGCATGCCTATATACTGCGTGAGACTGTGGCTGTATCTGCATAAGAAATGCTACACACAGAATATAGGCATGCCGCATATCATTTTAATCAGCAGAAGCTGCTGATGCCCCTGGGCATATCAAATGCCCTAGGCAATTGCCTAGTTTACCTATACCTATGGCCGGCTCTGAGTTACCCTTTATTAAATAAATAATTTCAATATACTGCCATACCCAGGATTCAAACCTATCAGCTGTTGAATTCTAATCAAACACCTTACTCACTGAGCTATTTGATCCTGTATAAAAAAAACTATGAACACTATATGAAGCTACTGGTACTTTGTAAAAAAAAAAAATCAGCATTACAATTTAGCAAATCTATATAGTGTGCAGCCACCCATCCAATCTCTTGCAGCCACACACTACATTGATCTGCTCAGCCGCAATGCTGATAATTTTTTTGCAAAGCACAAGGTACAGTAAGCTTCAAATAGTAAGAATTCTCTAGCTTAGAGTTATCTATCGTTATCTATATTTCTCTTACGTCCTAGAGGATGCTGGGGACTCCGTAAGGACCATGGGCTATAGACGGGCTCCGCAGGAGACATAGGCACCTAAAAGAACTTTCTAGTATGATGTGCACTGGCTCCTCCCTCTATGCCCCTCCTCCAGACCTCAGTTAGATCTTGTGCCCAGAGGAGATAGGGTGCATTACAGGAGCTCTCCTGAGTTTTCTGTAAAAATAATTTTGTTAGGTTTTTTATTTTCAGGGAGCTCTGCTGGCAACAGACTCCCTGCATCGTGGGACTGAGGGGAGAGAAGCAGACCCACTTCTTAAGAGTTAAGGGCTCTGCTTCTTAGGCTACTGGACACTAGGGATGAGCGGGTTCGGTTTCTCGGAATCCGAACCCGCCCGAACTTCATGGTTTTTTTACACGGGGCCGAGCGACTCGGATCTTCCCGCCTTGCTCGGTTAACCCGAGCGCGCCCGAACGTCATCATCCCGCTGTCGGATTCTCGCGAGGCTCGGATTCTATCGCGAGACTCGGATTCTATATAAGGAGCCGCGCGTCGCCGCCATTTTCACACGTGCATTGAGATTCATAGGGAGAGGACGTGGCTGGCGTCCTCTCCGTTTATAGAGAAGAGAGTGAGACAGTAGAGAGAGACACAGTAGTAATTTTGGGGAGCATTAGGAGGAGTACTAGTTACTTGCTGAAGTGATAGATAGTGTGACTGTATATTATCTGACTTGTGGGGGAGACACTGACAGTGGGGAGCAGTTAGAGTCTGAGAGCAGGACTCAGGAGTACATATAACGTACAGTGCACACTTTTGCTGCCAGAGTGCCACACTGCCATTGTGACCACACTGACCACCAGTATAATATATATTGTGATTGTCTGCTTAGGAGTACTACTTGCAAGTTGCTGATAGTGTGACCAGTGACCTGACCACCAGTCACCACCAGTTTAATATATATATAATATATATAATTGTATATAATATATATATAATATTGTATACCACCTACCCGTGGTTTTTTTTTTTCTTTCTTCTTTATACATACTACTATAGTAGCTTACTGTAGCAGTCTGCGGTGCTGCTGAGCTGACTGTGTCCAGCAGGTCCGTCATCAGTCATTACATAATAAATATATATACCTGTCCGGCTGCAGTACTAGTGATATTATATATATATATATTGATTTCATCTCATTATCATCCAGTCTATATTAGCAGCAGACACAGTACGGTAGTCCACGGCTGTAGCTACCTCTGTGTCGGCAGTCGCTCGTCCATCCATAATTGTATACCACCTAGCCGTGGTTTTTTTCTTTTCTTTCTTCTTTATACATACTACTATAGTAGCTTACTGTAGCAGTCTGCGGTGCTGCTGAGCTGACAGTGTCCAGCAGGTCCGTCATCAGTCATTACATAATAAATATATATACCTGTCCGGCTGCAGTACTAGTGATATTATATATATATATATTGATTTCATCTCATTATCATCCAGTCTATATTAGCAGCAGACACAGTACGGTAGTCCACGGCTGTAGCTACCTCTGTGTCGGCAGTCGCTCGTCCATCCATAATTGTATACCACCTACCCGTGGTTTTTTTTTTCTTTCTTCTTTATACATACTACTATAGTAGCTTACTGTAGCAGTCTGCGGTGCTGCTGAGCTGACAGTGTCCAGCAGGTCCGTCATCAGTCATTACATAATAAATATATCTACCTGTCCGGCTGCAGTACTAGTGTGATATAATATATATTGATTTCATCTCATTATCATCCAGTCTATATTAGCAGCAGACACAGTACGGTAGTCCACGGCTGTAGCTACCTCTGTGTCGGCAGTCGCTCGTCCATCCATAATTGTATACCACCTACCCGTGGTTATTTTTTTTTCTTTCTTCTTTATACATACTACTATAGTAAAGATAAAGAAGAAAGTGAACTCTGGCGCACTATGATTGGTCTGCCCAATCACACCCCTATACCTGCCCAAACACAGGTAGGAATGCAATACAGAAAAAGGGTGAGGGAGTGTGATCAAAGGCGCCCAAAATTAAAAAGAAAGTTCGGAGGCAATGAACATCATAAAATATCAAAAAAACATTGAATAGATAAAATAATAATCAAAGTTGCGGCAATACTTAAGGGTTCTTCAAAATGATCTCAATCAGTCATCCGTCTAAGGTTTAAATCCTCAAAAGTCCTCAATCGATATGTAAAACAAAATATTAGAAGAGAACCAATGTGTAGTAAAATTAGTAGAGAAATGTCTTATTAAATGGTGTCCAGAAAATGAGGCCCTAGTGAATGGGGGACTTGATAGCAGAAAGGATAGAATCTCGCCACCAATTTTCTCAGAGTCCAAGACGTACCGAAACTCACATGTGGTAAAGTAGGAACAGACATATAACGGTATCTTTATCTGGTCAATACATTTAGGTACAGCGTACCTCACTTACATGTCCGGTAGATATTCTCCACATGTAAAGGTATCTTTAAGAATGGTCCAACGAAGTCGATTTAAAAGAAAAAAGTTTTTATTTGACAAAAGCCAATAAAATAAACAAGTAAATACGGTTTGACCTTGTTTGTGGGGTAACAATGGGGGTATCGGGAGATGATGTTAAAAAACTCCAATACACGAGGGTAGTCCGGAATCCCCTCTGTAGAACAGAAACCCCCTATGTACCTTAAGCTGGTCAAAACTTGTTTAAAAATATAAAATCCACTCTCAGCATGCACCAACGCCGTTTCAACCGTATAGGTCTTTCTCAAGGTGGGACTACCCTCGTGTATTGGAGTTTTTTAACATCATCTCCCGATACCCCCATTGTTACCCCACAAACAAGGTCAAACCGTATTTACTTGTTTATTTTATTGGCTTTTGTCAAATAAAAACTTTTTTCTTTTAAATCGACTTCGTTGGACCATTCTTAAAGATACCTTTACATGTGGAGAATATCTACCGGACATGTAAGTGAGGTACGCTGTACCTAAATGTATTGACCAGATAAAGATACCGTTATATGTCTGTTCCTACTTTACCACATGTGAGTTTCGGTACGTCTTGGACTCTGAGAAAATTGGTGGCGAGATTCTATCCTTTCTGCTATCAAGCCCCCCATTCACTAGGGCCTCATTTTCTGGACACCATTTAATAAGACATTTCTCTACTAATTTTACTACACATTGGTTCTCTTCTAATATTTTGTTTTACATATCGATTGAGGACTTTTGAGGATTTAAACCTTAGACGGATGACTGATTGAGATCATTTTGAAGAACCCTTAAGTATTGCCGCAACTTTGATTATTATTTTATCTATTCAATGTTTTTTTGATATTTTATGATGTTCATTGCCTCCGAACTTTCTTTTTAATTTTGGGCGCCTTTGATCACACTCCCTCACCCTTTTTCTGTAATACTACTATAGTAGCTTACTGTAGCAGTCTGCGGTGCTGCTGAGCTGACAGTGTCCAGCAGCTCCGTCATCAGTCATTACATAATAAATATATATACCTGTCCGGCTGCAGTACTAGTGATATTATATATATATATATATATATATATATTAATTTCATTTCCTTATCATCCAGTCTATATTAGCAGCAGACACAGTACGGTAGTCCACGGCTGTAGCTACCTCTGTGTCGGCAGTCGCTCGTCCATCCATAAGTATACTAGTATCCATCCATCTCCATTGTTTACCTGAGGTGCCTTTTAGTTGTGCCTATTAAAATATGGAGAACAAAAATGTTGAGGTTCCAAAATTAGGGAAAGATCAAGATCCACTTCCACCTCGTGCTGAAGCTGCTGCCACTAGTCATGGCCGAGACGATGAAATGCCAGCAACGTCGTCTGCCAAGGCCGATGCCCAATGTCATAGTACAGAGCATGTAAAATCCAAAACACCAAATATCAGTAAAAAAGGACTCCAAAATCTAAAATAAAATTGTCGGAGGAGAAGCGTAAACTTGCCAATATGCCATTTACCACACGGAGTGGCAAGGAACGGCTGAGGCCCTGGCCTATGTTCATGGCTAGTGGTTCAGCTTCACATGAGGATGGAAGCACTCAGTCTCTTGCTAGAAAACTGAAAAGACTCAAGCTGGCAAAAGCACCGCAAAGAACTGTGCGTTCTTCGAAATCCCAAATCCACAAGGAGAGTCCAATTGTGTCGGTTGCGATGCCTGACCTTCCCAACACTGGACGTGAAGAGCATGCGCCTTCCACCATTTGCACGCCCCCTGCAAGTGCTGGAAGGAGCACCCGCAGTCCAGTTCCTGATAGTCAGATTGAAGATGTCAGTGTTGAAGTACACCAGGATGAGGAGGATATGGGTGTTGCTGGCGCTGGGGAGGAAATTGACAAGGAGGATTCTGATGGTGAGGGGGTTTGTTTAAGTCAGGCACCCGGGGAGACACCTGTTGTCCGTGGGAGGAATAGGGCCGTTGACATGCCTGGTGAAAATACCAAAAAAATCAGCTCTTCGGTGTGGAAGTATTTCACCAGAAATGCGGACAACATTTGTCAAGCCGTGTGTTGCCTTTGTCAAGCTGTAATAAGTAGGGGTAAGGACGTTAACCACCTCGGAACATCCTCCCTTATACGTCACCTGCAGCGCATTCATAATAAGTCAGTGACAAGTTCAAAAACTTTGGGCGACAGCGGAAGCAGTCCACTGACCAGTAAATCCCTTCCTCTTGTAACCAAGCTCACGCAAACCACCCCACCAACTCCCTCAGTGTCAATTTCCTCCTTCCCCAGGAATGCCAATAGTCCTGCATGCCATGTCACTGGCAATTCTGACGAGTCCTCTCCTGCCTGGGATTCCTCCGATGCATCCTTGCGTGTAACGCCTACTGCTGCTGGCGCTGCTGTTGTTGCTGCTGGGAGTCGATGGTCATCCCAGAGGGGAAGTCGTAAGCCCACTTTTACTACTTCCACCAAGCAATTGACTGTCCAACAGTCCTTTGCGAGGAAGATGAAATATCACAGCAGTCATCCTGTTGCAAAGCGGATAACTGAGGCCTTGACAACTATGTTGGTGTTAGACGTGCGTCCGGTATCCGCCGTTAGTTCACAGGGAACTAGACAATTTCTTGAGGCAGTGTGCCCCCGTTACCAAATACCATCTAGGTTCCACTTCTCTAGGCAGGCGATACCGAGAATGTACACGGACGTCAGAAAAAGACTCACCAGTGTCCTAAAAAATGCAGTTGTACCCAATGTCCACTTAACCACGGACATGTGGACAAGTGGAGCAGGGCAGGGTCAGGACTATATGACTGTGACAGCCCACTGGGTAGATGTATGGACTCCCGCCGCAAGAACAGCAGCGGCGGCACCAGTAGCAGCATCTCGCAAACGCCAACTCTTTCCTAGGCAGGCTACGCTTTGTATCACCGGTTTCCAGAATACGCACACAGCTGAAAACCTCTTACGGCAACTGAGGAAGATCATCGCGGAATGGCTTACCCCAATTGGACTCTCCTGTGGATTTGTGGCATCGGACAACGCCAGCAATATTGTGTGTGCATTAAATATGGGCAAATTCCAGCACGTCCCATGTTTTGCACATACCTTGAATTTGGTGGTGCAGAATTTTTTAAAAAACGACAGGGGCGTGCAAGAGATGCTGTCGGTGGCCAGAAGAATTGCGGGACACTTTCGGCGTACAGGCACCACGTACAGAAGACTGGAGCACCACCAAAAACGCCTGAACCTGCCCTGCCATCATCTGAAGCAAGAAGTGGTAACGAGGTGGAATTCAACCCTTTATATGCTTCAGAGGTTGGAGGAGCAGCAAAAGGCCATTCAAGCCTATACAATTGAGCACGATATAGGAGGTGGAATGTACCTGTCTCAAGCGCAGTGGAGAATGATTTCAACGTTGTGCAAGGTTCTGCAACCTTTTGAACTTGCCACACGTGAAGTCAGTTCAGACACTGCCAGCCTGAGTCAGGTCATTCCCCTCATCAGGCTTTTGCAGAAGAAGCTGGAGGCATTGAAGGAGGAGCTAAAAGGGAGCGATTCCGCTAGGCATGTGGGACTTGTGGATGGAGCCCTTAATTCGCTTAACAAGGATTCACGGGTGGTCAATCTGTTGAAATCAGAGCACTACATTTTGGCCACCGTGCTCGATCCTAGATTTAAAACCTACCTTGGATCTCTCTTTCCGGTAGACACAAGTCTGCTGGGGTTCAAAGACCTGCTGGTGAGAAAATTGTCAAGTCAAGCGGAACGCGACCTGTCAACATCTCCTCCTTCACATTCTCCCGCAACTGGGGGTGCGAGGAAAAGGCTCAGAATTCCGAGCCCACCCGCTGGCGGTGATGCAGGGCAGTCTGGAGCGACTGCTGATGCTGACATCTGGTCCGGACTGAAGGACCTGACAACGATTACGGACATGTCATCTACTGTCACTGCATATGATTCTCTCACCATTGAAAGAATGGTGGAGGATTATATGAGTGACCGCATCCAAGTAGGCACGTCAGCATGGCCGGATTAACAATGGGGCGGATGGAGCTGCAGCTCCAGGCCCCCCATTGAAAATAGGCCCACAGTGTGCAGTGCAGGCAGTGGCCAGTGCTGACAGAAAAAAAAAACATTTCCTGTCAGCACATGCAGCAGCTCACTCACTCTCCTTCGGCTGCCCATTCACCCCCACCCCAAACTGGTCAGACAGTGTTCCGACCGCTTCGTGTCACAAGAGGGCGGTGCTTCGGACGAGCAAGGGGCGGGGTTTCGGACGGGAAAGGGGGCGGGGCCACGCAAATAGTTCCGAGACAGCAGCCTCCTGCACAGACCCTTCCCCTCTTGCATGAGGCATGTTATTGTTGGGAAGCTGCAGCAGGAGTGGTATGCTGCAGCAAAAGCAATTACGTTTTGATGTGCGAGGGGGCGGGGCTTCGCATGGGTATGGGGGCGGAGCCTCGGATATATCGCCGAGGCTCCGCCCCCGAACCGATCCGAAGCTCCGCCCCCTTGTCCATCAAAACGTAAATGCTTTTGCTGCAGCATACCACTCCTGCTGCAGCTTCCCAACAATAACATGCCTCATGCAAGAGGGGAAGGGTCTGTGCAGGAGGCTGATGCAGTGCTGTCTTTTAGGAGAGCTGGGTCCCTGGATGTCAGAGCTGAGGGGGCATGCAAAACCATGCGAGTAGCAGCCCACACCAGGCCCTGAGGTCTCCTATGTGAGTGGTGTCTATGTCAGTAAGTCTTGGGGGGGGGATGATTTGTGTGTGTGTGTCGCTAAGTAAGTAGTGTCTGTCAGTAAGTATCAGTAAGTAGTGTCGGTGTCAGTGTGTGTTTCAGTAAGGGGTTCACTACGATATGCTGGCAGTCGGGCTCCCGGCGACCAGCATACTGGCGCCGGGAGCCCGACCGCCAGCTTACCGACAGTGTGGCAAGCGCAAATGAGCCCCTTGCGGGCTCGCTGCGCTCGCCACACTACGGGCACAGTGGCGCTACGCACGCCACACTATTTTATTCTCCCTCCAGGGGGGTCATGGACCCCCACGAAAGAGAATAAGTGTCGGTATGCCGGCTGTCGGGATCCCGGCACCGGTATACTGACGCCGAGATCCCGTCAGTCGGCATACTGAAGACCACCCGTCAGTAAGTAGTGTCAGTAATTTTTGCATCGTGTCTGTGTCAGTAAGTTTTGCATTGTGTGTGTGTCTAAGTTTTGTGTTGCGTCGTGTGTGTCAATATGTTTTGCATTGTGTGTGTGTTAGTCAGTCCTGCAAGTGTGGCGTACCATTAAGAATGTGACCGCCAGTACGCCATACCCTCGCCACACTGTAAAACACCACCACCAAGCTCCTAGATCTTACTCGGAGGCGCCGCCAGCACATTCTTCCTTTTCCAGGAAAAGGACTGCTGGGAGCATGAAGGTGATGTCATCACCCTCCCGCACCTGGCAGACAGACAGAGAAAAAGTGACGATGGGGGCCGGGCCAGCGGTGTGTGGGTGGTATTCAGTATACCAGTTGTTGGGATCCTGGCGCACAGGAAAACCGGCGCCGGAATCCCGACAACCGGCATACCAACACATTTTCTCCCTCTTGGGGGTCCACGAACACCCTGGAGAGAGGATAGCGTGGCGCTTAGGCGCGCCACTGTGCCCGCAGCGAGCCCGCAAGGGGCTCATTTGTGCTTGCCCTGCTGTCGGGAAGCCGGCAGTCTGGATCCCGGCGCCGGTATGCTGGCCGCCGGCAGCTCATACTACACCCCGGTGAGTATCTCTAATGGTCGGGACCCCTCCTCACAAGTACAATGAGGCGACACTCCCGAGTTTTGCTGGTGCAGTAAGATTTATTGATCCAGAATCTTACTAAATAAATCTTACTGCAGCAGCAAGACTCGGGAGTGCAGCCTCATTGTACTCTGTCCACAGCTTGAAAAACCGAAGGAGGGCACTGGAGCAAATATTCACATTATAACAGGATGAGTGCTGGGTACACAGCTTACATATATTTTTTATTCTATAACAAGTGTCACATACTGCTGTCCTTGTCTCTGTAGTCCGCAGGGACAGGCGGTGTCTGTGCCATGGATTCACATAATATATAACCACTCCACCTAGTGTCACATGGTCACATCCCTTAATGACATGTGACCACGCCCACGGCGCGCAGGCACTGTGTGCACCACTGGTGTCAGTAAGTAGTGTTTGTGTCAGTACATTTTGCATGGTGTCTGTGTCAGTAAGTTTTGTGTGTGTCAGTAAGTAGTGTCTGTCAGTAGGTTTTGTACTGTGTGTGTCAGTAAGTAGTGTCTGTCAGTAGGTTTTGTACTGTGTGTGTGTGTCAGTAAGTAGTGTCTGTCAGTAAGTGGTGTCTGTCAGTAGGTCTTGTACTGTGTGTGTGTGTGTGTGTGTGTGTGTGTGTGTGTGTGTGTGTCAGTAAGTAGTGTCTGTCAGTAAGTGGTGGGTGTCTGTGTCAGTAATACCCCTTTCACATCGCAAAAATAACCTGGTATAGACTGGGTATATTGCTGGGTCGACACGTTCCGATGTGTGTTGTGAAAGGGGTCATGGGCGAATTCTGGATTGCCTGACGCGGTAATTCAACCCGGGAATAAAGAAGGGTTATTCCCGGGTTAAATACCAGGTCCGGTGCAGTGTGAACGGGTCACCCAGGTCGATGCAACCCGGGACCCGTTCACTGCATAGGGATGATCTCATCTCCCAGCGCTGCTTCCGCACCTGGTGCCAACTCCATCTCCGCCCACAGATGGCAACCCGAACCGGCAAATTGCCGGGTCAGGTTGGTGGTGTGTAGGGTCAAATGCCAGGTCCCACCCAGGAATGGACCCATTTCCAATTCTCAGGTGGGACCCGGCATTGTGATGTGAGAATGGTATAAGTATTGTGTTGTGTGTGTGTCAGTAAGTAATGTCTGTGTCAGTAAGTTTATCTGTGTTGTGCGTGTGTGTCAGTCAGTAGTATCTATCAGTAAGTGTCTGTGTCGGTAAGTTTTGTGTTCTGAGTGTGTGTGTTAGTAAATAGTGTCTGTCAGTAAGTGATGATTGTGTCAGTAAGCTTTGTGTTGTGTGTTTGTGTGTGTGTGTGTGTGTGTCAGTAAGTGTTGACTGTGTCACTCACATGGCATAGGCCACACACCCTAATTAGACCACACCCATACTGATCTCACCCCCACATCACTAGTCACACCACCGCAGCGCTTGTCACATCTCCTGCCGAGGCACACAATAGGCCCTTCCTAAATTTCAGCTCCAGGCCCATATGGACCTTAATCTGGCACTGCACGTCAGACAGTCCGTACTTATACTGGCAGGAAAAAGAGGCAATTTGGAGGCCCTTGCACAAACTGGCTTTATTCTACCTAAGTTGCCCTCCCACAAGTGTGTACTCCGAAAGAGTGTTTAGTGCCGCCGCTCACCTTGTCAGCAATCTGCGTACGAGGTTACTTCCAGAAAATGTGGAGAAGATGATGTTCATTAAAATGAATTATAATCAATTCCTCCGTGGAGACATTGACCAGCAGCAATTGCCTCCACAAAGTACACAGGGAGCTGAGATGGTGGATTCCAGTGGGGACGAATTGATAATCTGTGAGGAGCGGGATGTACACGGTGATATATCGGAGGATGATGATGAGGTGGACATCTTGCCTCTGTAGAGCCAGTTTGTGCAAGGAGAGATTAATTGCTTCTTTTTCGGTGGGGGTCCAAACCAACCCGTCATTTCAGTCACAGTCGTGTGGCAGACCCTGTCACTGAAATGATGGGTTGGTTAAAGTGTGCATGTCCTGTTTATACAACATAAGGGTGGGTGGGAGGGCCCAAGGACAATTTCATCTTGCACCTCTTTTTTCTTTCATTTTTATTTGCGTCATGTGCTGTTTGGGGAGTGTTTTTTGGAAGGGCCATCCTGCGTGACACTGCAGTGCCACTCCTAGATGGGCCAGGTGTTTGTGTCGGCCACTAGGGTCGCTTAGCTTACTCACACAGCTACCTCATTGCGCCTCTTTTTTTCTTCTTTGCGTCATGTGCTGTTTGGGGAGTGTTTTTTGGAAGGGCCATCCTGCGTGACACTGCAGTGCCACTCCTAGATGGGCCAGGTGTTTGTGTCGGCCACTAGGGTCGCTTATCTTACTCACACAGCTACCTCATTGCGCCTCTTTTTTTCTTCTTTGCGTCATGTGCTGTTTGGGGAGTGTTTTTTGGAAGGGCCATCCTGCGTGACACTGCAGTGCCACTCCTAGATGGGCCAGGTGTTTGTGTCGGCCACTAGGGTCGCTTAGCTTACTCACACAGCTACCTCATTGCGCCTCTTTTTTTCTTCTTTGCGTCATGTGCTGTTTGGGGAGTGTTTTTTGGAAGGGCCATCCTGCGTGACACTGCAGTGACACTCCTAGATGGGCCAGGTGTTTGTGTCGGCCACTAGGGTCGCTTAGCTTACTCACACAGCTACCTCATTGCGCCTCTTTTTTTCTTCTTTGCGTCATGTGCTGTTTGGGGAGTGTTTTTTGGAAGGGCCATCCTGCGTGACACTGCAGTGCCACTCCTAGATGGGCCAGGTGTTTGTGTCGGCCACTAGGGTCGCTTATCTTACTCACACAGCTACCTCATTGCGCCTCTTTTTTTCTTCTTTGCGTCATGTGCTGTTTGGAGAGTGTTTTTTGGAAGGGCCATCCTGCGTGACACTGCAGTGCCACTCCTAGATGGGCCAGGTGTTTGTGTCGGCCACTAGGGTCGCTTAGCTTAGTCATCCAGCGACCTCGGTGCAAATTTTAGGACTAAAAATAATATTGTGAGGTGTGAGGTATTCAGAATAGACTGAAAATGAGTGGAAATTATGGTTTTTGAGGTTAATAATACTTTGGGATCAAAATGACCCCCAAATTCTATGATTTAAGCTGTTTTTTAGGGTTTTTTGAAAAAAACACCCGAATCCAAAACACACCCGAATCCGACAAAAAAAATTCGGTGAGGTTTTGCCAAAACGCGGTCGAACCCAAAACACGGCCGCGGAACCGAACCCAAAACCAAAACACAAAACCCGAAAAATTTCAAGTGCACATCCCTACTGGACACCATTAGCTCCAGAGGGAGTCGGAACACAGGTCTCACCCTGGGGTTCGTCCCGGAGCCGCGCCGCCATCCTCCTTACAGATGCCCGAAAAAAGAAGCCGGGTGAGTATGACAGATCATAAGAAGACGTCAGGCGACAGAAGACTTCAGATCTTCATGAGGTAAGCTGCGGGCCATTGCTCCCACATTTACACACACACATGGCACTAATGGGTGCAGGGTGCGGGGGCGCCCTGGGCAGCAATAAACCTCGTTTTTAGGCAAGAAGCATGTAGTTAGGCTGCGGGGCAGTAAACTACGAATCCCCATTTTTTTCAAAATCTCGAGCGGGACCGAAGCCCGCCGCGCGAGGGGGCGGAGCTTGATCCCTCAACACTAACCAGCGCCATTTTCTCCACAGAGGCTGCAGAGAACGCTGGCTCCCCGGACTCTCCCCTGCTGAGCATCAGAGGGCTGAAAGTAAGAGAGGGGGGCACATATTTAAAGGGCAGTGAGTGGGGAATTCTGTACACATTTATATGTAAAAACGCTATCTGGGGTTTTTTCCCTGGGTCAGTTGGAGCTGGTGTGTGCTGGCATACTCTCTCTCTGTCTCTCCAAAGGGCCTTCTTTGGGGAATTGTCCCCTTATAGTTATATCCCAGTGTGTGTGTGGGGTGTCGGTACGTGTGTCGGCATGTCTGAACTCTGAAACGGAAGGCTTATCCAAAGAGGAAGTGGAACAGATGAGTGGTGTGTCTCAGTCGGCGGTGCCGACTCAGGATTGGAGGAATATGTGGCATATGTTAAATGTTAGTGTAGCTTCACTGCATGAAAGACTGGACAAAGCAGAGTCCAGAGCGTCGGCAGGTAATCAATCTACAGATTGTGCCGACTCACAGGACCCGTCGGGGTCTCAGAAATGTCCCTTCTCACAAATAAGGGACACAGATACCGACACAGACTCTGATTCCAGTGTCGACTATGATGAAGCAAGGTTGCACCAAAGGGTGACAAAAAGTATTCAGTGCATGATTATTGCAATAAAAGATGTGTTACATATCACTGATGAGCCCTCGGTGCCCGACACGAGGATACACATGTTTAAGGGAAAGAAACAGGTTATAAACTTTCCTCCTTCCCATGAAATTAATGAGTTATGTGAAAAAGCTTGGGAAACTCCAGATAAGAAACTGCAGATTCCCAAAAGGGTTCTTATGGCGTACCCTTTTCACTACACAGGACAGGGTACGTTGGGAATCCTCTCCCACAGTGGACAAAGCCTTAACACGCCTTTCCAAGAAGGTGGCGCTACCGTCCCCTGACACAGCGGCCCTCAAGGACCCTGCGGACCGCAGGCAAGAGACTACACTAAAGTCTATCTACACTCATACTGGTACTTTGCTTAGACCGGCAATTGCGTCGGCATGGGTATGTAGTGCAGTAGCAGCTTGGACAGATACACTGTCAGCTGACCTTGAGACCCTAGATAGGGATACAATTTTGTTAACATTAGCTCATATTAAGGACGCAGTCTTATATATGAGGGACGCTCAAAGAGACATTGGTTTACTGGGTTCAAGAGCCAATGCTATGGCTATTTCGGCAAGAAGAGCCTCGTGGATCCGCCAATGGACGGGGGATGCAGACTCAAAAAGGCATATGGAGGTTTTACCTTACAAAGGTGATGTATTGTTTGGGGACGGCCTCGCGGACCTGATCTCTACAGCTACTGCGGGTAAGTCGACCTTTTTACCTTTTGTTCCCCAACAGCAAAAGAAACCCCCACAATATCAGATGCAGTCCTTTCGGTCGCATAGATCCAGAAGAGGTCGGGGCTCCTCTTTCCTCGCCAGAGGTAAGGGTAGAGGCAAGAGGACACCTGCTGAGGCTGGTTCCCAAGAGCAGAAGTCCTCCCCGGCTTCCGCTAAGTCCACCGCATGATGCTGGGGCTCCCCTGCGGGAGTCCGCTCAGGTAGGGGCACGCCTTCGACTATTCAGCCAAGTCTGGGTTTAGTCAGACGTGGACCCTTGGGTGATAGAAATAGTCTCCCAGGGCTACAAGCAGGAATTCGAAGAGGTGCCTCCACGCCGATTTTTCAAGTCGGCCTTACCAGCTTCTACTCCAGAGCGGGAAGTAGTGCTAGCTGCAATTCAAACGCTGTGTCAACAGCGAGTGATTATCCGGGTTCCCCTGAGCCAACAGGGAAAAGGGTATTATTCAACCCTATTTGTGGTCCCGAAGCCGGATGGTTCGGTCAGGCCCATTTTAAACCTAAAATCCCTGAACCTGTACCTGAAAAGGTTCAAATTCAAGATGGAATCGCTCCGAGCGGTGATAGCCTGCCTGGAAGGGGGGGATTTTATGGTGTCACTGGACATAAAGGATGCTTACCTTCATGTCCCAATATATCCCTCTCATCAGGAGTACCTGAGATTCGCGGCACAGGATTGTCATTACCAGTTTCAGACGTTACAGTTTGGGCTGTCCACGGCCCCGAGGATTTTCACCAAGATAATGGTGGAAATGATGGTGATCCTGCGCAAGCGAGGAGTCACAATTATCCCATACTTGGACAATCTCCTGATAAAAGCGAGATCAAGAGAGCAATTACTGGAGAACGTGGCACTCTCTCAGAGAGTGCTTCAGCAACATGGGTGGATTCTCAATCTACCAAAGTCACAGTTGGTTCCGACAACTCGACTAGCCTTCCTTGGCATGATACTGGACACGGAACAAAAGAAAGTTTTCCTCCCGTTGGAAAAAGTCCAGGACCTCCAGAACATGGTCCGAGAACTACTGAAGCTGAAAAGAGTGTCAGCTCATCAATGCACTCGGGTTCTGGGTAAAAATGGTGGCAACTTACGAGGCCATTCACTTCGGCAGGTTCCATGCAAGGACGTTTCAATGGGATCTTCTGGACAAATGGTCCGGGTCCCATCTACAATTACATCAAAAAATAACACTGTCCCCCAGGGCCAGGGTGTCTCTTCTATGGTGGCTGCAAAGTGCTCACCTTCTAGAGAGTAGCAGGTTCGGCATTCAGGACTGGATCCTGGTAACCACGGACGCGAGCCTCCGAGGATGGGGAGCAGTCACCCAAGGAAGACATTTTCAGGGACTATGGTCAGACCAGGAGTCCTGTCTACACATCAACGTGTTGGAGCTAAGGGCCATATACAATGGCCTTCGACAAGCGGAGATTCTTCTTCGCAACCTACCGGTTCTGATTCAGTCAGACAATGTCACAGCAGTAGCTCATGTGAACCGCCAAGGCGGGACAAGAAGCAGTGTCGCGATGGCGGAAGCCACCAGGATTCTTCGCTGGGCGGAAAATCACGTAAGCGCTCTGTCAGCTGTCTTCATTCCGGGAGTGGACAACTGGGAAGCAGACTTCCTCAGCAGACATGATCTCCATCCAGGAGAGTGGGGACTTCATCAAGAAGTCTTTGCAGAGCTAATGGATCTCTGGGGAGTTCCTCAAATAGACATGATGGCGTCACGCCTCAACAAGAAGCTTCGGAGGTATTGTGCCAGGTCCCGGGACCCTCAGGCAATAGCAGTAGACGCTCTGGTAACACCATGGGTATTCCAGTCGGTCTACGTGTTTCCTCCTCTTCCTCTCATCACAAAAGTGTTGAGGATCATAAATCGAACGAGATGCTCACGGAAGATCCCTGGCCTCTTCCTCTAAGGGAAGACCTGTAACAGCAGGGGCCCTGCATGTTCCAAGACTTACCGCGGTTACGTTTTACGTTCTTCTAGCGGAGAAGGGTATTCCGGAGGTCATACCTACTCTAATAAAGGCTAGGAAGGAGGTGACGGTAAAACATTATCACCGTATCTGGCGGAAATATGTCTCTTGGTGTGAAACCAAGAATGCTCCTACGGAAGATTTCCATCTGGGTCGTTTTCTCCACTTCCTACAGACAGGAGTGGATATGGGCCTAAAGTTAGGCTCTGTTAAAGTACAGATTTCGGCCTTGTCAATATTCTTTCAGAAGGAATTGGCTTCTCTCCCAGAAGTCCAGACTTTTGTAAAAGGAGTACTACACATCCAGCCTCCTTTTGTGCCCCCGGTGGCACCATGGGACTTGAACGTGGTGTGGTAGTTCCTTAAATCACACTGGTTTGAACCCCTTAAAATGGTGGAGTTGAAATTTCTCACCTGGAAGGTGGTCATGTTGTTAGCCTTGGCATCTGCGAGGCGTGTGTCAGAATTGGCGGCCTTGTCTTACAAGAGCCCTTACTTGATTTTTCACGTAGATAGAGCGGAATTGAGGACTTTTCCTCAATTTTTACCCAAGGTGGTGTCTTCATTTCATATGAACCAACCTATTGTGGTGCCTGTGGCTACGAGTGACTTGGATGATTCCATGTCCCTGGATGTAGTCAGGGCCTTAAAAATTTATGTAGTCAGGATGGCTAGAATTAGGAAAACAGATGCATTGTTTGTCCTGTATGCTGCCAACAAGATTGGCGCGCCTGCTTCGAAGCAGACTATTGCTCGCTGGATCTGTAACACGATTCAGCAGGCTTATGTTACGGCTGGATTGCCGTTACCGCATTCAGTAAAGGCCCATTCCACTAGGAAGGTGGGCTATTCTTGGGCGGCTGCCCGGGGCGTCTCGGCATTACAACTTTGCCAAGCAGCAACTTGGTCGGGGTCAAACACTTTTGCTAAATTCTACAAGTTTGATACCCTGGCTGATGAGGACCTAGCATTTGCTCAGTCGGTGCTGCAGAGTCATCCGCACTCTCCCGCCCAATTGGGAGCTTTGGTATAAACCCCATGGTCCTTACGGAGTCCCCAGCATCCTCTAGGACATAAGAGAAAATAAGATTTTAAACCTACCGGTAAATCTTTTTCTCCTAGTCCGTAGAGGATGCTGGGCGCCCGTCCCAGTGCGGAAAATCTGCAAGGCTTGTATATAGTTATTGCTTACATAAGGGTTATGTTACAGTTAGACTCGGTCTTGGACCGGTACTGTTATTTGTTCATACTGTTAACTGGTTATGTGTATTCCAGGTTATATGGTATGATTGGTGTGGGCACACCATACTAGAAAGTTCTTTTAGGTGCCCATGTCTCCAGCGAAGCCCGTCTATACCCCATGGTCCTTACGAAGTCCCCAGCATCCTCTACGGACTAGGAGAAAAAGATTTACCGGTAGGTTTAAAATCTTATTTTCTATGCAAGGGCAGATAGCTCAATGAAAAGATTGTCTGACTGCAATGCCACAGGCAGTGAGTTTGAATCCTGAGTATGTCAGCATCTTGAAATGTAGTAAAGGACAGTGTGACTGAATAACAAATAAATCTCAAGTTGAGTTCATGAATGTTGTATAGGTATTAGTGACAGAAGGGGTCAGGGTAGGAGACAGCGGCGGTCATGAGATGCTGGGGTTCAAAAACGGGGCAGCAGCAAGTGAAAGTAATTAAAACTAGAGATGAGCAGGTTCGGTTCCTCGGAATCCGAACCCGCCCGAACTTCAGGTTTTTTTACACGGGTCCGAGCGACTCGGATCTTCCCGCCTTGCTCGGTTAACCCGAGCGCGCCCGAACGTCATCATCACGCTGTCGGATTCTCGCGAGGCTCGGATTCTATCGCGAGACTCGGATTCTATATAAGGAGCCGCGCGTCGCCGCCATTTTTCACACGTGCATTGAGATTCATAGGGAGAGGACGTGGCTGGCGTCCTCTCCGTTTATAGAGATTCGAGAAGAGAGTGAGACAGAGAGAGACACAGTAGTAATTTGGGGAGCATTAGGAGGAGTACTACTACTACTAGTACTTGCTGAAGTGATAGAGAGAGATAGTGTGACTGTATTATCTGACTTGTGGGGGAGACACTGACAGTGGGGAGCAGTTAGAGTCTGAGAGCAGGACTCAGGACTCAGGAGTACATATAACGTACAGTGCACACTTTTGCTGCCAGAGTGCCAGCCACACTGCCATTGTTTGTGACCACACTGACCACCAGTATAATATATATTGTGATTGTCTGCTTAGGACTCAGGAGTACTACTTGCAAGTTGCTGATAGTGTGACAAGTGACCTGACCACCAGTTTAATAATCACCACCAGTTTATGAGTTTAATATATATTATATATATATATATATATATATAATTGTATATAATATATATATAATATTGTATACCACCTAGCACCTACCCGTGTTTTTTTTTTCTTTTCTTTCTTCTTTATACATACTACTATAGTAGCTTACTGTAGCAGTCTGCGGTGCTGCTGAGCTGACAGTGTCCAGCAGGTCCGTCATCAGTCATTACATAATAAATATATAATATATATACCTGTCCGGCTGCAGTACTAGTGATATTATATATACATATATATTGATTTCATCTCATTATCATCCAGTCTATATTATCAGCAGACACAGTACGTTAGTCCACGGCTGTAGCTACCTCTGTGTCGGCACTCGGCAGTCCATCCATAATTGTATACCACCTACCCGTGGTTGTTTTTTTTTTCTTTCTTCTTTATACATACTACTATAGTAGCTTACTGTAGCAGTCTGCGGTGCTGCTGAGCTGACAGTGTCCAGCAGGTCCGTCATCAGTCATTACATAATAAATATATAATATATACCTGTCCGGCTGCAGTACTAGTGATATTATATATACATATATATTGATTTCATCTCATTATCATCCAGTCTATATTATCAGCAGACACAGTACGTTAGTCCACGGCTGTAGCTACCTCTGTGTCGGCACTCGGCAGTCCATCCATAATTGTATACCACCTACCCGTGGTTGTTTTTTTTTTCTTTCTTCTTTATACATACTACTATAGTAGCTTACTGTAGCAGTCTGCGGTGCTGCTGAGCTGACAGTGTCCAGCAGGTCCGTCATCAGTCATTACATAATAAATATATAATATATACCTGTCCGGCTGCAGTACTAGTGATATTATATATACATATATATTGATTTCATCTCATTATCATCCAGTCTATATTATCAGCAGACACAGTACGTTAGTCCACGGCTGTAGCTACCTCTGTGTCGGCACTCGGCAGTCCATCCATAATTGTATACCACCTACCCGTGGTTGTTTTTTTTTTTCTTCTTCTTTATACATACTACTATAGTAGCTTACTGTAGCAGTCTGCGGTGCTGCTGAGCTGACAGTGTCCAGCAGGTCCGTCATCAGTCATTACATAATAAATATATATACCTGTCCGGCTGCAGTACTAGTGATATTATATATACATATATATTGATTTCATCTCATTATCATCCAGTCTATATTATCAGCAGACACAGTACGGTAGTCCACGGCTGTAGCTACCTCTGTGTCGGCACTCGGCAGTCTATCCATAATTGTATACCACCTACCCGTGGTTGTTTTTTTTTTCTTTCTTCTTTATACATACTACTATAGTAGCTTACTGTAGCAGTCTGCGGTGCTGCTGAGCTGACAGTGTCCAGCAGGTCCGTCATCAGTCATTACATAATAAATATATAATATATACCTGTCCGGCTGCAGTACTAGTGATATTATATATACATATATATTGATTTCATCTCATTATCATCCAGTCTATATTAGCAGCAGACACAGTACGGTAGTCCACGGCTGTAGCTACCTCTGTGTCGGCACTCGGCAGTCCATCCATAAGTATACTAGTATCCATCCATCTCCATTGTTTACCTGAGGTGCCTTTTAGTTGTGCCTATTAAAATATGGAGAACAAAAATGTTGAGGTTCCAAAATTAGGGAAAGATCAAGATCCACTTCCACCTCGTGCTGAAGCTGCTGCCACTAGTCATGGCCGAGACGATGAAATGCCAGCAACGTCGTCTGTCAAGGCCGATGCCCACTGTCATAGTACAGAGCATGTAAAATCCAAAACACCAAATATCAGTAAAAAAAGGACTCCAAAATCTAAAATAAAATTGTCGGAGGAGAAGCGTAAACTTGCCAATATGCCATTTACCACACGGAGTGGCAAGGAACGGCTGAGGCCCTGGTCTATGTTCATGGCTAGTGGTTCAGCTTCACATGAGGATGGAAGCACTCAGCCTCTCGCTAGAAAAATGAAAAGACTCAAGCTGGCAAAAGCACCGCAAAGAACTGTGCGTTCTTCGAAATCCCAAATCCACAAGGGGAGTCCAATTGTGTCGGTTGCGATGCCTGACCTTCCCAACACTGGACGTGAAGAGCATGCGCCTTCCACCATTTGCACGCCCCCTGCAAGTGCTGGAAGGAGCACCCGCAGTCCAGTTCCTGATAGTCAGATTGAAGATGTCAGTGTTGAAGTACACCAGGATGAGGAGGATATGGGTGTTGCTGGCGCTGGGGAGGAAATTGACCAGGAGGATTCTGATGGTGAGGTGGTTTGTTTAAGTCAGGCACCCGGGGAGACACCTGTTGTCCGTGGGAGGAATATGGCCATTGACATGCCTGGTGAAAATACCAAAAAAATCAGCTCTTCGGTGTGGAAGTATTTCAACAGAAATGCGGACAACAGGTGTCAAGCCGTGTGTTGCCTTTGTCAAGCTGTAATAAGTAGGGGTAAGGACGTTAACCACCTCGGAACATCCTCCCTTATACGTCACCTGCAGCGCATTCATAATAAGTCAGTGACAAGTTCAAAAACTTTGGGTGACAGCGGAAGCAGTCCACTGACCAGTAAATCCCTTCCTCTTGTAACCAAGCTCACGCAAACCACCCCACCAACTCCCTCAGTGTCAATTTCCTCCTTACCCAGGAATGCCAATAGTCCTGCAGGCCATGTCACTGGCAATTCTGACGAGTCCTCTCCTGCCTGGGATTCCTCCGATGCATCCTTGAGTGTAATGCCTACTGCTGCTGGCGCTGCTGTTGTTGCTGCTGGGAGTCGATCGTCATCCCAGAGGGGAAGTCGTAAGCCCACTTGTACTACTTCCAGTAAGCAATTGACTGTCCAACAGTCCTTTGCGAGGAAGATGAAATATCACAGCAGTCATCCTGCTGCAAAGCGGATAACTGAGGCCTTGACAACTATGTTGGTGTTAGACGTGCGTCCGGTATCCGCCGTTAGTTCACAGGGAACTAGACAATTTATTGAGGCAGTGTGCCCCCGTTACCAAATACCATCTAGGTTCCACTTCTCTAGGCAGGCGATACAGAGAATGTACACGGACGTCAGAAAAAGACTCACCAGTGTCCTAAAAAATGCAGTTGTACCCAATGTCCACTTAACCACGGACATGTGGACAAGTGGAGCAGGGCAGGGTCAGGACTATATGACTGTGACAGCCCACTGGGTAGATGTATGGACTCCCGCCGCAAGAACAGCAGCGGCGGCACCAGTAGCAGCATCTCGCAAACGCCAACTCTTTCCTAGGCAGGCTACGCTTTGTATCACCGCTTTCCAGAATACGCACACAGCTGAAAACCTCTTACGGCAACTGAGGAAGATCATCGTGGAATGGCTTACCCCAATTGGACTCTCCTGTGGATTTGTGGCATCGGACAACGCCAGCAATATTGTGTGTGCATTAAATATGGGCAAATTCCAGCACGTCCCATGTTTTGCACATACCTTGAATTTGGTGGTGCAGAATTTTTTAAAAAACGACAGGGGTGTGCAAGAGATGCTGTCGGTGGCCAGAAGAATTGCGGGACACTTTCGGCGTACAGGCACCACGTACAGAAGACTGGAGCACCACCAAAAACAACTGAACCTGCCCTGCCATCATCTGAAGCAAGAAGTGGTAACGAGGTGGAATTCAACCCTCTATATGCTTCAGAGGTTGGAGGAGCAGCAAAAGGCCATTCAAGCCTATACAATTCAGCACGATATAGGAGGTGGAATGCACCTGTCTCAAGCGCAGTGGAGAATGATTTCAACATTGTGCAAGGTTCTGATGCCCTTTGAACTTGCCACACGTGAAGTCAGTTCAGACACTGCCAGCCTGAGTCAGGTCATTCCCCTCATCAGGCTTTTGCAGAAGAAGCTGGAGACATTGAAGGAGGAGCTAACACAGAGGGATTCCGCTAGGCATGTGGGACTTGTGGATGGAGCCCTTAATTCGCTTAACAAGGATTCACGGGTGGTCAATCTGTTGAAATCAGAGCACTACATTTTGGCCACCATGCTCGATCCTAGATTTAAAGCCTACCTTGGATCTCTCTTTCCGGCAGACACAAGTCTGCTGGGGTTCAAAGACCTGCTGGTGAGAAAATTGTCAAGTCAAGCGGAACGCGACCTGTCAACATCTCCTCCTTCACATTCTCCCGCAACTGGGGGTGCGAGGAAAAGGCTCAGAATTCCGAGCCCACCCGCTGGCGGTGATGCAGGGCAGTCTGGAGCGACTGCTGATGCTGACATCTGGTCCGGACTGAAGGACCTGACAACGATTACGGACATGTCGTCTACTGTCACTGCATATGATTCTCTCACCATTGAAAGAATGGTGGAGGATTATATGAGTGACCGCATCCAAGTAGGCACGTCACACAGTCCGTACTTATACTGGCACGAAAAAGAGGCAATTTGGAGGCCCTTGCACAAACTGGCTTTATTCTACCTAAGTTGCCCTCCCACAAGTGTGTACTCCGAAAGAGTGTTTAGTGCTGCCGCTCACCTTGTCAGCAATCGGCGTACGAGGTTACATCCAGAAAATGTGGAGAAGATGATGTTCATTAAAATGAATTATAATCAATTCCTCCGTGGAGACATTGACCAGCAGCAATTGCCTCCACAAAGTACACAGGGAGCTGAGATGGTGGATTCCAGTGGGGACGAATTGATAATCTGTGAGGAGGGGGATGTACACGGTGATATATCGGAGGATGATGATGAGGTGGACATCTTGCCTCTGTAGAGCCAGTTTGTGCAAGGAGAGATTAATTGCTTCTTTTTAGGTGGGGGTCCAAACCAACCCGTCATTTCAGTCACAGTCGTGTTGCAGACCCTGTCACTGAAATGATGGGTTGGTTAAAGTGTGCATGTCCTGTTTATACAACATAAGGGTGGGTGGGAGGGCCCAAGGACAATTCCATCTTGCACCTCTTTTTTCTTTAATTTTTCTTTGCGTCATGTGCTGTTTGGGGAGTGTTTTTTGGAAGGGCCATCCTGCGTGACACTGCAGTGCCACTCCTAGATGGGCCCGGTGTTTGTGTCGGCCACTAGGGTCGCTTATCTTACTCACACAGCTACCTCATTGCGCCTCTTTTTTTCTTTGCGTCATGTGCTGTTTGGGGAGGGTTTTTTGGAAGGGCCATCCTGCGTGACACTGCAGTGACACTCCTAGATGGGCCCGGTGTTTGTGTCGGCCACTAGGGTCGCTTATCTTACTCACACAGCTACCTCATTGCGCCTCTTTTTTTCTTTGCGTCATGTGCTGTTTGGGGAGGGTTTTTTGGAAGGGCCATCCTGCGTGACACTGCAGTGCCACTCCTAGATGGGCCCGGTGTTTGTGTCGGCCACTAGGGTCGCTTATCTTACTCACACAGCTACCTCATTGCGCCTCTTTTTTTCTTTGCGTCATGTGCTGTTTGGGGAGGGTTTTTTGGAAGGGCCATCCTGCGTGACACTGCAGTGCCACTCCTAGATGGGCCAGGTGTTTGTGTCGGCCACTAGGGTCGCTTATCTTACTCACACAGCTACCTCATTGCGCCTCTTTTTTTCTTTGCGTCATGTGCTGTTTGGGGAGGGTTTTTTGGAAGGGCCATCCTGCGTGACACTGCAGTGCCACTCCTAGATGGGCCCGGTGTTTGTGTCGGCCACTAGGGTCGCTTATCTTACTCACACAGCTACCTCATTGCGCCTCTTTTTTTCTTTGCGTCATGTGCTGTTTGGGGAGGGTTTTTTGGAAGGGCCATCCTGCGTGACACTGCAGTGCCACTCCTAGATGGGCCCGGTGTTTGTGTCGGCCACTAGGGTCGCTTATCTTACTCACACAGCTACCTCATTGCGCCTCTTTTTTTCTTTGCGTCATGTGCTGTTTGGGGAGGGTTTTTTGGAAGGGCCATCCTGCGTGACACTGCAGTGCCACTCCTAGATGGGCCAGGTGTTTGTGTCGGCCACTAGGGTCGCTTATCTTACTCACACAGCTACCTCATTGCGCCTCTTTTTTTCTTTGCGTCATGTGCTGTTTGGGGAGGGTTTTTTGGAAGGGCCATCCTGCGTGACACTGCAGTGCCACTCCTAGATGGGCCCGGTGTTTGTGTCGGCCACTAGGGTCGCTTATCTTACTCACACAGCTACCTCATTGCGCCTCTTTTTTTCTTTGCGTCATGTGCTGTTTGGGGAGGGTTTTTTGGAAGGGCCATCCTGCGTGACACTGCAGTGCCACTCCTAGATGGGCCAGGTGTTTGTGTCGGCCACTAGGGTTGCTTATCTTACTCACACAGCTACCTCATTGCGCCTCTTTTTTTCTTTGCGTCATGTGCTGTTTGGGGAGGGTTTTTTGGAAGGGCCATCCTGCGTGACACTGCAGTGCCACTCCTAGATGGGCCAGGTGTTTGTGTCGGCCACTAGGGTCGCTTAGCTTACTCACACAGCTACCTCATTGCGCCTCTTTTTTTCTTCTTTGCGTCATGTGCTGTTTGGGGAGTGTTTTTTGGAAGGGCCATCCTGCGTGACACTGCAGTGCCACTCCTAGATGGGCCAGGTGTTTGTGTCGGCCACTAGGGTCGCTTAGCTTAGTCATCCAGCGACCTCGGTGCAAATTTTAGGACTAAAAATAATATTGTGAGGTGTGAGGTATTCAGAATAGACTGAAAATTAGTGGAAATTATGGTTTTTGAGGTTAATAATACTTTGGGATCAAAATGACCCCCAAATTCTATGATTTAAGCTGTTTTTTAGGGTTTTTTGAAAAAAACACCCGAATCCAAAACACACCCGAATCCGACAAAAAAAATTCGGTGAGGTTTTGCCAAAACGCGGTCGAACCCAAAACACGGCCGCGGAACCGAACCCAAAACCAAAATACAAAACCCGAAAAATTTCAAGTGCACATCTCTAATTAAAACAGATAACTGACAAGTGCTGCCAACAGTGCTCCCTACACTGTAGCGCTATGTGCGGTGCCCCCTCTGCACACACCTAGTAACGGCCTGTTTTATACTGTATGCAGTGGCGTATCTACCCATTGGCCAGGATGGCACTCGCCAGGGGCGCCGGCTAAGGAGGGGTGCCGCCCAGCAGTGCCATCCACGGCCAAGGGTAGAACCTAGTGTGCCCCAGTCCCTCTGAGCAGTGCCTGGCCAGGACGGAGACTCGCACCGCATCTACTTACTGTTAACAGCGCCGGTGCTCGATACCGCACTACAGTAAGGACGCTCTAAAACTACAGCTCCCAGGGCTGCTGGGAGATGTAGTTTTTTTAGCGCTTTCTCATGTTAGTGCATTAGCGGGGCACCAGAGCTGTTAACAGTAAGTAGATGTGTGAGACACCGGGCCACAGTGCTTGATGAGGGGTGCGGGGCGCAGCAGCTCCTGCAGGTCCAGCTGGAGGGGTGAGGAGCGGACTGGAGGTGACAAGTGTCAGCCCCCTCCCGCCCAGAGAGAACGCGCTCTTCAAACGGATCCCTTTGTGAGTAGAAGCACACTGCACTGGGGTGTGGAGGGAGGGAGGATGTACAGTGCCGCACACTGCACTGGGGAATATGGAGAACACTGCCCAGTGATGTGTGCCGGGGTGTGTGGAGGGGAGGAGGGGGAGATTGGGAGAAGAACACACTACCCCAGTGGTTCCCAAACTTTTTTGAATCACGGCACACTACCGAATCAGCATTGTTTTTCACGGCACCGCTCGGCCAAAAGTTTATTATTGAGAAATGTAGAACAAATATTACATTAAGTAAGTTGTGTATGTCATCCTTAGGTTCAGTTGTGTGGTGAGAGACAGGATTTGCTTCTGTTTGTCCACATATTGTATGATTGACAGCCACCAGTACTGGTATTCCCTACTACATTGACCATAAATAATTTGAATGGGTGCTGGAGCACCAATCAAAGGCACCCCTGCAAGTGTCTCGAGGCACCCCAGGTTGCCATGGCACACAGTTTGAGAACCACTGCACTGTGACGGGAGGGGGGTATAGAGAAGAGCACACTGTACTGTGACGGAGGATGGGACGGGGGGAGAAATAGAAATTTTGTCTTTAATATTCATGAGTTCCGTGGTTCAATATATATATATATATCTATATATATATCTATATATATATATATATATATATATATATTTATATATCTATATCCAAAGAGAAAACAGCGGCATTCCAAGTCTTTAAATGTTCTTATATTGGATGTAAAAACATGCATAATGATCACCAGGACAATTGAATATCTCCGGGCAGGTTAATAAATCATGGTAAATTGCTGCTGCTAAATACTCGCCATAGGGCCTGATTCAGACCTGATTGTTGCTGTGGGCACAGCGGGTTATTTTTTCTGAGAGTGTCAGGGAAAACACAGGCATTCCCAAGCGTTTTCTGGGGGGTGGTCTTCTGTATGCCGGCGGTCGGGCTCCCGGCGCTCAGTATACCGGCGCCGGGAGCCCGACAGCCGGCATACCGACACTTATTTTCCCTCGTGGGGGTCCACGACCCCCATAGAGGGAGAATAAAATAGTGTGGCGCGCATAGCGCGCCACCGTGCCCGTAGCGTGGTGAGCGCAGCAAGCCCGCAAGGGGCTCATTTGCACTCGCCACGCTGTCGGTAAGCCGGCGGTCGGGCTCCCGGCGCCGGGATGCTGGTCGCCGGGAGCCCGACCGCCGGCCAGCCGTAGTGAACCCGTTTTCTGGAAGGGTGTGTGATGTCAGCTCCTCACCCGATCAGCCTGTACTTTTAGCACTGTAGGAGTTAGTCCTGGACTGTACACACTGGAAAAAAAACATTCAATGATGAGCAGTGGTGCAAGTAGAAATATTCTCTTAGTGGTACGGAGTTCCGAAAAAAATGTGCGTGATTATGTATTGTGAGGGGGCATGGCCACATAAACACCAGGGGGAGTGGCTACATGAAACTAGTGGCATGGTCACATGACACAGCCCCTTTTCATTGCACTCTGGAGGCAAGGCTTGAAATATATAGTAATGCCTCCAGTATAATAGAAATATATAGTAATGCCACCAATTTAATAACAATATAATAATGTCTACATTATAACAGAAATAGATACTGTAGTAGTACCCCTGGTATAATAGAAATATATAGTAGTACCCCCATAATAATAGAACTATATAGTAGTGTCCATATTATATTAGAACTTAATTACCCCACACAGTGAAGCCAGAGACATGCCCTGCAGCCCAGCCTGTGAAGAACAAATGCCACTCAGTGCCGATGCATCACACGAGCTGAATGAAGGGAAACAGATGCACTATTGCACCCAGCAAGGGATGCTGTGAAAAAGTGCACCCAGGCTCCTCTCTTTGCACCAGCCATGGCCGCCAGAGGAGGAAGTGTAATGTGACGTCATGACATCACCGTCACACTCCCAGTAACACTGACAAAGTGGGAGGCTCCACCATGCTGCCAAGCACCATGGTCTTGTTGCTCGATGGCACATAATAATTGTGGTAATGGAGGTCATGGGTGCAAACTGTGTGGTGGGTGGTACTACGTACCTGCTGCCAAATTCTTAAGGGTACTCCGTACCCGAGCATACCCGCATACTTGCACCACTGATGGTGAGCGAGTTGTAAACGGATTTGCAGCTGTCCGCTGACTGAGGGATATTTTACACATGCAATCACACACTTGCAGGGGCAAATTTACCTTCCCCCTTGGGCGGCGACTATCTGATCGCAGGACAACCAAATTTGCAGCACAGCGAACAGGTCTGAATTAGGCTCACACTGTAAGGAGCACTACTGTGTGGCATAATGTGTATAAGGGGCACTGCTGTGTGTTGTAATGTAAATTTGTGGCCATGCCCGATATTTGGCACACACACCTTCCCTATTTCAAATATGGGGGGGCGCCCATCCGCTTACTTTGCCAGGGGCACTCGGACTCCTAGCTAGACCCCTGACTGTATGTATAGTAGTTTTTTAGTACCAACGCAATGGCTAATATATACTACTAGAATTGATGTATAACTCTTTCAGTGGTTAAGAATTGAGGGTTCCATAATAATGAGATACTGTATATAGTCCTCGACATGATTTTAATTTAAAAAAAGACATTTAAAATATCTGAAGAACTTTAGATAAATGTTAAACTGAATGTTGGTAACGACAGAGAAATGGCTATTTCTGGAATCAGGCTTTTCTTTTTCTTTCTGTAAAATTGATGATTCATTTCTTTTCTTTTTATCATCCCAGCATCTGATTTTTGCCTGTGTTGTCAGGAAATGGAAGTCTAACTATAGAGACCAAAGAGCAGACTGTACCTGTGCGACTTAGCTTTTGATATGTTGTATTGTAATAGCTTTTTTTTCTTATACTCCATATTGCTCGTGTATAATGCTTTGCTAAGTTTTTTTTAGTCGAGACTCATAACAAAGATTCAGGAATATAGTTAAATAAGGAGTACTCAATAATTTCTGTGGAAATGATTTATTTTGCGAGCTACGTTCGTTTTTTCCCAATTGTGTCTTTAATAAGGTGGAACTTTCTAAAAAAAAAAAAAAGAATTCAGTTACATGAGAAAGATGAATCAAAGCTTTCCATTTATATAGTGCTAGCTGAAATCTGGGACATATTGATTCTGGGTGAAAGGCATTACCATTTAAAAGTGCCTTAGAACTCAATGGAAATGATTTGGAAATGTGTATAGTGGTTGGTGAAAAAATATGGTATATTATAAATGATAATAAATCAAGAGGAGAGAATGCAGAATGAAACATTGAGTTAAAGAAAGGTGACTAATTATTTTGTGTCAATATTTAAAATAGCGTTAAAGGAGAGACAAAATTAAACCACATTTAATGCAAAATAAATCATGAAATACACAAATGCTATAATTAAAAATATCACTAATTATTATATCTATGAATTTGCCATAAGTACTGTACTTGAACTATCATGTGCTTCATTTTGCATATGTACAGTAGGTTATGTAGTGGAATATATAGCAAAATAAATATTTTTATTTTAGATCCATTATGGGCCTACTTTAGAGTTGCACGTAAGGAGGCCTGAATTGTGGCTGCTATTACACATTTGGAAATGCATAAGGATTTCCACCTGTATTCATAATCTGCTGCAGCAGCCTCATGAGCACACACTGGCATCAGCTTTATCACATCTGAATATACTGTAACTGTGGTAACATGCCCACAGAACACTTATCCTGTTTGTGAATGCCCTGTTGCTGCTAATTCCACCTTATGAGCGGAAATTCGTCTGAGAGGTGAATGACCCTGAATCACCCATAATTGTGTAAGCCGATAGAATTGTGTGCATCTCTTAATCAGTGCCTATATCTTAAATTTGGATTTTGCTATTATATTTTATTATAAAAGGATTGTTCTGATCACATAGAATTGACTACTAATGTTCTTCCATAATAGTAACTTGGTGTTAGAAGTGGGATGCATATGGTTGCAAATTCTGTACGTGTGGAACATTTCCTTCTAGCTTGACCACTGGTATTTTGCTGACACATGTATTTTAATTCTCACAGAGAACTAGAAAAGAAAATGTGCACATCTTATAGATTACAGGATCTCTTACCTTAACAACATTTACACTTGTGTAGAGTTACTATGATAGATAGAAAGAAGACAGACAGACAGTGGTACTTGACCATTATATTTATATGAACTTTAAATAAAATAAAATAAAAAGAATACTCTTCAAATTTAGAGAATTTATCTTAGCATTTTTTTTTGGTGTACCGTATTTCACAAAGATCAAATTAACTATTAATTAATTCTTCCACATATTAATGTTGGTTTTACTAACAGTTTCTTAACCAAAACAATTGGACACACACTTTTCCCAAAGTCCAAATCAGCAGGTGAAAATGGGTGACTTGACTGGGTGGGAATAATGACAGCGCAGAAAATTTGGAAGAGTATAGCATGTGTAAGAAGGATAGGAAAGAGGGGGGTTACATACTGTATCAAGAAATTTATAATACTTTATTCAGTGGGAGGAGTTATGTGACAATTACATCAATGAAGATTACAGGAGATGTTGAGGCGCTGAGGGAGACGCTGATCTGGAACTGGAAGTGCAGCCGCAGAGGTCATGGAGGTGTGGAGGGCCGGGAACATGAGCGGACATCACTGCTGAACGGAGCAGGGCTGCCCTGGAAGCCCAGGTAACTGATCTAGAGCCAACTGTTAAAAGACTGAGAGATATTCACAATCTCGAGCAAAGCTTAGATTGAACTGTGGAGGAGTTGCAGGGGACACACACCGGTAGACGAGGACGAACAGTTAGCCAGCTGGGTCACAGTTAGAAGGAAGAAAAAGAGGGGGAGGCGGGACATCTCTGATCTGCCAAACCCCAACAATTTTGCCCGATTGGATGAAGTTTCTGTGAATGGCAGTAAAGAAATGATAGAGCTGGAGGAGACTGTTCCCTCTAGCAGCCGGAGGAACGGTCCCCCTGGCAAAGATGGCATAAAAGTAAGCAAGGTACCTAGTCAGATTGTGCTGGTAGGGATTTCTTTTATCAGGAAGATAGACAGGGCAATCTGCTACCAGGACCGTGATCGCTATACAGTCTGTTGTCTCCCAGGTTGTCGGGTACGACACGTTGCAGACCGGGTAGAAAGATTGTTGGGAGGGGCTGGGAACGACCCGGCAGTCTTGGTGCATGTTGCCACCAACGACAAAGTTAGTGGTAGGTGGGATGTCCTTAAGAAAGACTATAGGGACTTAGGCCAGAAATTTAAGGCAAGGAAATCTAAGGTAATATTCTCCAAATTATTACCTGTGCCACGTGCTAGCCCAGGGAGGCAGAGGGAGATTAGGGAGGCAAATGTGTGGCTGGGAGACTAGTGTAGGAAAGAGGGGTTTGTGTTCCTGGAACACTGGGCGGACTTATCAATCAGGCGCCATTTTTTTTGTTGCGATGGATTGTACCTGAATGAGGAGGGGGCAGCAGTGCTGGGGGGAAGGATGGTTAGAAGGTTGGAGGTGATTTTTAAACTAGATGTCTTGGGGGTGGGATTAGAAAGAAGCTACGGGAACATTAGTGAGTGCAGCAAGGGGGGAGGTATTAGGTCTAATGAGGGTGGAGAAGGGGGGAGGGGAAAACCAGCTAGAATTGGAAAATCAGGGAATGCTAAGAATGGAAAGGATACCAATGAATAGACAAATAGATAAGGGTATTACTAACCTAAAGTGTATGCTTGCAAACGCAAGAAGCCTTTCAGGCAAAATGGGGGAATTAGAAATGCTTGTAATGAAGGAACAATATGATATTACTGGTATCACGGAGACATGGTGGGATGAGTCTCACAATTGGCCAGCTAACTTGGAGGGTTATACTCTTTTCAGGAGAAACAGGGCTTTTAAAAGAGGGGGTGGTCTATGTCTTTAAGTCAAACCATTTCTAAAACCATACTTAAAAGGAGGTTATTTACGAGGGAACTGGAGATATTGTGGAGACATTATTAGGTGAAATTTCTATGGGAAGGTAATGTACAAAAAAGCTTTTAATAGGGACATGCTATAAACTGCCTGATATTAGTGTGACTGAGGAAGCACAACTCTTGATGTAAATTGAGAAAGCTACAGGACTGGGGGAGGTTCCTAATCATTGGGGATTTTAATTATCCGGACATAAATTGGGCCAGCGAATCATGTGATACAGCTAGAGGTAAAAGGTACTTAAATATGCTAAAAGATAACTACTTGTCGCAAATAATGGAGAAACCAACCAGAGTAAGGACTACACTGGACCTAGTTCTAACTAACAACGTGGAGATAATAGCAAATACCACAGTAGGCGAGACCTTGGATAACAGTGATCATAATTAGAGATGTGGGGCAGGCACTTTTCGTGTTTTGGTTCTAATTCCATTTTCGTGTTTTGGTTTTGGCTTGGTTTTGCCAAAAACACCCTTTCGTGTTTTGGTTTTGGATCTGAATGATTTTTGAAAAAACATAAAAACAGCTAAAATGACAGAATTTGGGGGTAATTTTGCTCCTACAGTATTATTAACCTCAATAACAATCATTTCCAGTCTATTCTGAACACCTCACAATATTGTTTTTAGGCCTTAAAGTTGCACCGAGGTGGCTGTATGACTAAGCTAAGCGACACAAGTGTGCGGCACAAACACCTGGCCCATCTAGGAGTGGCACTGCAGTTGCAGACAAGATGGCACTATTCAAAAACTAGTCCTCAAACAGCACATCATGCAAAGAAGAAAAAGAGGTGCACTTAGGTAGCTGGATGGCCAAGCTAAGCGACACAAGTGTGCGGCACAAACACCTGGCCCATCTAGGAGTGGAACTGCAGTTACAGACAGGATGGCAGATTTAAAAAATAGGCCCCAAACAGCACATGATGCAAAGAAGAAAAAGAGGTGCAATGAAGTAGCTGGATTGCCAAGCTAAGCGACACAAGTGTGCGGCACAAACACCTGGCCCATCTAGGAGTGGCACTGCAGTTATAGACAGGATGGCACTTAAAAAAACTAGTCCCCAAACAGCACATGATGCAAAGACGAAAAAGAGGTGCAAGATGGAATTGTCCTTGGGCCCTCCAACCCACCCTTATGTTGTATAAACAGGACATACACATTTTAACAAACCAATCATTTCAGCGACAGGGTCTGCCACACGACTGTGGCTGAAATGACTGGTTTGTTTGGGCCCCCACCAAAAAAGAAGCAATCAATATCTCCTTGCACAAACTGGCTCTACAGAGACAAGATGTCCACCTCATCATCATCCTCCGATTCCTCACCCCTTTCACCGTGTACATCCTCCTCACTGAGTATTAATTCGTCCACACCGGAATCCACCATCACAGGTTCCTGTGTACTTTCTGGAGGCAATTGCTGGTAAAGGTCTTCCCGGAGGAATTTATAATTCATTTTGATGAACATCATCTTTTCCACATTTAGTGGAAGTAACCTCCAACGCCGATCGCTGACAAGGTTACCGGCTGCACTAAACACTCTTTCGGAGTACACAATGGAGGGGGGGGGGGCAACTTAGGTAAAATAAAGCCAGTTTGTGCAAGGGCCTCCAAATTGCCTCTTTTTCCTGCCAGTATACAGTATGTATAGACTGTCTGACATGCCTACTTGGATGCTGTCACTCATATAATCCACCACCATTCTTTCAATGGTGACAGAATCATATGCAGTGACAGTAGACATGTCAGTAATCGTTGGCAGGTCCTTCAGTTTGGACCAGATATCAGCTTTCACTCCTGACTGCCTTGCATCACCGCCAGCGGGAGGGCTAGGAAATCTTATACTTTTCCTTGCAGCCCCAGTGGCGGGAGAAATTGAAGGAGGAGCTGTTGACGGGTCACGTTCCACTTGAGTTGACAATTTACTAACCAGTAGGTCTTTGCACCTCTCCACACTTGTGTCTGCTGGAAAGAGAGATGCAACGTAGGCTTTAAACCTAGGATCAAGCACGGTGGCCAAAATGTAGTGCTCTGATTTCAACAGATTGACCACCCTTGAATCCTGGCAAAGCGAATGAAGGGCTCCATCCACAAGTCCCACATACTTTGTGGAATCCCTCCGTCTTAGCTCCTCCTTCAATTTCTCCAGCTGCTTCTGCAAAAGCCTGATGAGGGGAATAACCTGACTCAAGCTAGTCACATGTGGCAAGTTCGAAGGGTTGGAGAACCTTGCACAATACGGAAATCATTCTCCACTGCGCTTGAGTCAGGTGCATTACCCCTCCTTTGCCTATATCATAGGTGGATGTATAGGCTTGAATGGCCTTTTGCTGCTCCTCCATCCTCTGAATCATATAGAGGGTTGAATTCCACCTCGTTATCACCTCTTGCTTCAGTTGATGGTGGGGCAGGTACAGGAGTGTTTGCTGGTGCTCCAGTCTTCGGCACACTAGGAGGAAGTGGTTCTTCTTGATCTTTCCCTATTTTCTCCTCAAAATTTTTGTTCTCCATTATTTTTTGGGAGTTATATGAGACAATGGGGGTAATTCCAAGTTGATCGCAGCAGGAAATTTTTTAGCAGTTGGGCAAAACCATGTGCACTGCAGGTGTGGCAGATATAACATTTGCAGAGAGAGTTAGATTTGGGTGGGTTATTTTGTTTCTGTGCAGGGTAAATACTGGCTGCTTTACTTTTACACTGCAATTTAGATTGCAGATTTAACTCACCACACCCAAATCTATCTCTCTCTGCACATGTTATATCTGCCTCCCCTGCACTGCACATGGTTTTGCCCAACTGCTAAAAAATTTCCTGCTGCGATCAACTTGGAATTACCCCCAATATGCGGCACAGGAATGACTGGAATGACTGATGAGACAGGACACTACCACTGGTCTGATGCAGCACAACAGGTTGTTGTTATAATTATTATACTGCAGCAGTGGACATATAGCAGCAGCGTATATCGTCACTGGAATTACTGATGACACAGGACACTACTATTGGTCTGATGCAGCACTACAGGTTGTTGTTATAATTATTATACTGCAGCAGTGGACATATAGCAGCAGCGTATATAGTAGAGATGTGCACTTGAAATTTTTCTGGTTTTGTGTTTTGGTTTTGGGTTCGGTTCCGCGGCCGTGTTTTGGGTTCGACCGCGTTTTGGCAAAACCTCACCGAATTTTTTTGTCGGATTCGGGTGTGTTTTGGATTCGGGTGTTTTTTTCAAAAAACACTAAAAAACAGCTTAAATCATAGAATTTGGGGTCATTTTGATCCCAAAGTATTATTAACCTCAAAAACCATAATTTCCACTCATTTTCAGTCTATTCTGAATACCTCACACCTCACAATATTATTTTTAGTCCTAAAATTTGCACCGAGGTCGCTGGATGACTAAGCTAAGCGACCCTAGTGGCCGACACAAATACCTGGCCCATCTAGGAGTGGCACTGCAGTGTCACGCAGGATGGCCCTTCCAAAAAACACTCCCCAAACAGCACATGACGCAAAGAAAAAAAGAGGCGCAATGAGGTAGCTGTTGTCAAAGTCAGAAAAATGTCTCAATGCACGTTGCCATATTTGCACCGCACACTGGTCCGTGCTGCGCATGCGTACGCTCTCCCGTGGAAGCGCATACCCGCAATAGCGTGCACTCGCACGCGCAGTATGCGCATTTACGGTAGAGTTTATGTGATCGTAGCGTGCGACTCATTAGTTACAAATGTTCACAATTAATGTAGTTTATAGATCATGATCCCTTTGATAGTTTCTGTAAATTTGGTTAAAGTATAATGTCCCAGAGCTGAGGAATCCCTCTTTGCATCGTACGAAGGGTTTAACAGGAATCATACAGCAGTGTTTGGTACCCATCGGAAGAGTATTTAATTAGCAATATTCCGGTGTTGGTTTGGAGCGTATTAATCGCTCGTGCGAATAGTTATGGACATAAGAAGTTTATGTCCATTTCTATTAATTACACATACTCAGGTATGCGGCGGGAAACCCAGTTTCCCACCCACCTGAGCTGTTGGAAATCGTCACAGCCCACCTGTATGAATCACCCTATGACCTTTTGTTATGATGCAGGGCCGAATTCCTTCGGCCAATGGACAATGGGATTGTAGGACCAGGAGATTGCATTGTGTGTGGAGCATAAATAGGCAGGCCGACCACATCCAGCTCTCACTCTCTCATCAACGGTTATCTGCTGATAATCGGGAGCTGGATATCGAGGCGCTGGCGATCATACCCTTTGTGCGTAAGTTCTCTCCATAATCATTGTCTTTCTGCGAGCCAATCTCTCTCTCTCTCTCTCTATCTCTCTCTCTCCTCTTTTTCTCTTAAATACCTTATAGTATTATAGTATTGTATCGTATTGCATTTAGGTCAGTGTAGTATTGTCTTTTTGTATTTATTGTTTAGTTCTGTGGTTAGGAAGTCTCTGTTATATTGTAGTGTATCATATGTACTGTTATCCCCTTTTACAAGTATATTAGACATAATACAGTTAATAGGCCTTGGAAACCTAAACCAGTATCTGTGTATTTCCTATAGTGATAAGTGTTCATTTGAGCGTCGGTGACGCTCATGCAGCTTTGTAGATAGTCAGGTTCCACAAGGTTGCACTTACACCCTGTACTCACATTAAGGTATTCAGTGTATTTCATCGGTATAAGGTTTAACATAAAGGTATAGTGTTGTGAGCGTCTGCATCGCTGGTGACCTCCTCGTGGTCTCTAGCGTACGCTACGCTACAGCGAATCTTTCCCCTAGACATAACCAATAACGTGTCCTGTGATCACTGGGCCGTGAGCGAACGTGACGCTTGAGCGTCTCGCCTACGGCTGAGCGATCGCTACGCAGATAGCGTACCATTACGGTACTTCTTAAGTAAACAGCGTACAGTGTTCTTAGCTTCATAAGGGTTGTTTATACGACAAAGGAATTTAGCATTGTCAATTGCGGGCTCGTCCGGTCCTTTTCACATCTGCACTAGGTAGATCAGCAGACATTATCCCTCCAGCAAAGGGTGGGAGGTTGTCTCATAGTGCTGGCGGGATAAGCGTCTGCTTCGCTTAGGTAAAGAGTGCTGAAGGAATCCGGTAACCGGAAGTAAGAACAAAACGCTTGTGTCTTTTAAAACTGTTTATTTTTCTTTTGTCTTGCGTACGCATACATTTATCTGCATTTCTTTTTCAAATTTCGTATATCACTATTCCTGTTTGCCAATTTTTTTTATAGTTGATAGAAAGTGCTAAAAAGAGATTTGCTGTTATTTAAAAGTAGAGGTAATAGTTAAAGTATAGAACAAACACACGGTTTGTCTGAGATACAAGGCAGTCAGTGTGGATTGCGGTAGATGATCAGGGATCACCTACATTGATAAATAAAGATATTGTGTTACGGTGGATCCTTTGCATTGCGTACACGTGTCGCTAACAAAGACTAGCGTACGCAATCCAAAAGGCAGACGCACGCAGCGTTCATTACGCAACGTAGCGTCTGGTTACGCCCACGTAGCCCAAGTCACGAAAAGCGATAATTAGCGCAAAAGCGATAAGTAACGCACAGCGGTAGATAACGCGAAGCGGTAAATGACGCAAATCTGTTTTTAGAAAATCTGAAATTTAGTTTAACAGATCCTGCTCCTAATTGGTAACACTCTTGGCCTGAAGACAATTTCTGCGCAGAAATAGATATAGAAACAAAGTGTACATGTGTTGAGTGAGTGTGTTTTGTATACAAAAGTTTATATAACTTTAAGGTGGAACCAAAAGGAAAGTCGGGTACTCGTTAAGGAACATACGTGTAAGTGACATATACGGTGGCCAGGGAGGCATCCCTGGTTAAATAATATTTGAGCATTAGAGTATAGCGGACCATAAGGTAACAAGACCAGGAGGTCATAAGGAACAAGACCAGGAGGTCGTAAGGTAAAAGGTCCGCTATAAAAGTCCAGTGGCACAACGCCTGGGGTGTTGGTGCAGAACCCATATAGGCCATAAGCTCTGGTTGAAGGAATCGCGGCCGGAAACATCGATTCCATTGGTCTTTCAGTACATGACAAATAGTGCTCGTGTACTGAACGATTGGACCACACGTAATTGTGTGCAGTAGTTAGTAATCTGACCTAAATACCATTAGAGTAAAGTGGTCACAAACGCTATTTGTACATTCTGACGTGATTTGTGTAATTTTTTATTTTTGGAAGGGAAGTTCGCTGGTCACTCAGGAACTATCTAACAACCCCAACTTTACTGGAAAGAGTAAGTGTCCTGCGGGTAACCCTCATATGTTCCAGTAAACTGAAGGTTCCATAGGGGCCCTGTATCGAGTACGCTGGCATCATAACGGTGTTTACAGGTCGTATTGGTCGAGGTGGGCGAGTGAGTGGGGTACTCGGTAAACCGCCACCGCCGGCCTACTGTGGAGTAATTTGGTTGTCTGAAAAGGCTTGCTGAAAACCTTGATACAGAAAATCCAAGGAGGATTAAGCAACACCTACAGACGATGGGGGCCAGTTGCTCAGGTAGGGGGCGATCAACCCAGGTTCAGGTTGATTCAGAGAACCGACCAGTCGGGTCGGCAAGATACATCATGTGTGAAAAATACGGTAGTCACACAGAGGTTTTATGTGATGAATGGGAGAGAATGACTGTACAAGACAGGGACAAGTTCCCAAGAATAGGTAGCTTCAGTCCAGAGGTGTTACAAAATTTAAGGAGGAGGATATGTCTCGTAAAATCAGCAAAGAGACGAATTCAGCATCATGATTATTTACAGTTATGGCACCAGGAAGGTGAGATACAGAGAGGTTTGGCTCTGGCGGCGGGATCTGGGGCAGTCAGGAAGTTGATTGCCACAGCTCCTCCCCCACCATACATTGCAGGAGAGAAGTTGATTGCGGAGAGAAACGCACTGGGTTGTAAAACACAAACTCTTAGTAACACTGTAAATGTTAATGATGTTAACCAAATAACTCATGCAAGTATTAACCCGTGCAAGATGTACCCTGTTTTGAACCTTCCTCAGGAGTGTGATCAAGAAGACGATTCAGCAACAATTTCAGCTCTCTCTCTTGCAGCCACCATAGCAGAGACCACAGTAGGCACAGCGACACCCACGAGATTAGTGAAAGCCCCTAGCGGAGGGATAGGTGAGGTCGTGTCAACGGGTAAGTACGGCACCATGCACTACACTGAAACAATTGTACCACAACAAGCTGTAGAATCTACACAGGAAGAGGCTGTTAGAATTGCTCCTGTAAGGGTAATAGCAGTTCCCAATGGAAAAACAGATGTGTCTGGAGCCACTCCCATAAGGAACATTGCCATGTACACTCCATTTTCCAGAATGGAATTAAGAACAATAGTGTCCGAATTTCCTGACCCCAGGAAGGATTTAGTTGCTAGCCAAAAATACATCAGGGATTTAGGTAACACGGTAGAACCCAACAACAAGGATTGGCAGATACTGCTAAGAGCTTGTTTACCTTCCAATGTTGATGCAACTCAGTTTTTAGCTGATTGTGCATTGGATAAAGATGTACCGCTTACAGACGTGTACAACAAGGATAATGTAAAAAGGATAAATTTACAGCTAAAAGAGTATTTCCCAGCCGTTGTTAAATGGAATAAAATATTTTCCATTAAGCAAAAGGAGTCCGAAACGGCAATAGAATATTTTCACCGGGCACTATTAGAAATGGCAAAGTACACTGGTATAGAAGACATTAAGACCAACCCAAACCATCGAGAAGTAGCAGTATCTGTACTGATGGATGGTTTGAAAGAAACATTAAAAGCTAGGGTACAGACCACGCAGCCATGTTGGCGAGGTCTGTCAGTGTCCACCTTGAGAGAGGCTGCTATTGATCACGACAGAAATATCACTAGGCACAGGGAGTCGCAAAGTGATAAGTTGATGTCCGTAAGTATACAGGCGCTGACCACAAGGCAGCCTGCGTATGTACCACCGAATCCTGTGGGTAAGGCAAGTGTAATAACATGTTTTTCTTGTAACAAACCAGGACATTTTGCACGAGACTGTAGAGTAAGAAATGTACAAAGGTCTTTTCAACCCCCTAGACAACAACACAACACACGACATTGGGAGCAGGGTCCACAGAGGCGGAGTTTTGAGCCACATACAGGGGAAACAAAAAGATATCCCCCAAACAGAGACTGGCATGCCTCTGGTAGCTCCCAGCTAACTCCCTCACAAGTAGTTGCTGCCAGCGGGATTCAGGGAGGTCAGCATACCCAATAGGGGTGTGGCCATACCTGTAATCTGCAACCAGTTAAATTGATTGCCAGTCTTGGAAGCGAACCAGAGATTGCAATCAATGTAGCCGGTAAAACTTTAAACTTTCTTGTAGACACAGGGGCGGCCAAGTCAGTGATCAATTCGACAGTGGGCATGAGAACCACTGGTAGGACAGTTCCAGCCATAGGAGTAACAGGAGTAGTCCAGCACTACCCTGTTAGCAAACCAGCCGAGATTACAATAGGGCCTTTGCATACCAAGCATTCCTTTTTGCTGGCTGCATCTGCACCAACTAATCTCCTGGGAAGAGACTTACTATGTAAAATGGGTTGCGTCATTTATTGTACTCCTGAAGGTGTATTCTTGGACATCCCTGAGAATCACGCTCAGGAAGTACGAGACATGTTAGACTCCCCATCAAAATTAATGTCACATTCCATTATGACAAATAGGAATCCATCCCAAGTAGAAGAGATGACATCTCAGATACCAGAGTCGCTTTGGACAAAAGATGGACAGGACACTGGATTAATGGCAAATGTAGCTCCAGTAGTTGTACAAGTAAAAGATGGTAGGATAGCTCCAAAAATCCCACAGTATCCTCTGAAGCCAGAGGTGGAGTTAGGAGTTTTCCCGGTAATAGAGCGCTTGCTACAACAGGGCATTCTAGTAAGAACGTCCAGCACAGCAAATAGTCCCATCTTCCCTGTTAAAAAGAGTGGGGGGAGGGGTTACAGGCTAGTGCAGGATCTAAGGGGGATTAACAAAATAGTTGAGAGTCAGTTCCCCGTAGTGCCTAATCCAGCTGTCATCCTAATGCAAATTCCTCCCACTGCCAAATTTTTCACTGTTATTGACCTCTGCTCCGCTTTCTTTTCGGTACCTCTGCACCCTGACAGCCAATATTTGTTTGCATTCACATACAGAGGAGTCCAATACACGTGGACTCGGTTACCCCAAGGTTTCATAGATAGTCCAAGTATATTTTCTCAGGCTTTGCATGATTGTTTACAGTCTTTCCAACCGGAAAGTGGATCAGTGTTGATACAGTACGTGGATGATCTACTGCTGTGTTCTGATTCATTGGAGGCATCCCTGAAGGATACGAAACAGCTCCTGTTTCATCTTTCAGACACAGGTCACAAGGTCTCCAAAGACAAGTTGCAATTATGCCAAGCTAAGGTAAAATACTTGGGACACTGTCTAACACAAGGACTGAGACACCTGACCGCTGATAGAATCCAAGCCATTAGAGACATGACACTGCCACAAACCCAGCAACAGATCAGGACGTTTTTAGGAATGTGTGGGTATTGCCGTAATTGGATCCCAGGGTTTTCCATATTGGCGCTACCTTTGCAGGAAATGGTCTCTTCAAACAAACCTGATCGGATTTCGCATACAGACGAATCCGAAACAGCATTTGAGAGACTCAAACAGTGCCTAACGCAGGCACCAGCATTAGGTATGCCAGACTATGGGAAACCCTTTGAACTATACGGAACAGAAAGTGCTGGGTGCGCAGCAGGTGTACTAACACAAAAACACGGTGATGCCAGCAGGCCAATTGCATACTACAGCGCTCAGCTAGACACGGTAGCGCGATCCCTCCCCACATGCTTGCGTAGCGTTGCGGCGATAGCATTGCTAGTGACGAAAAGCGAAGATGTCGTGCTAGGCCACAACCTCACAATCCATACACCACATGCGGTATCGGCCTTATTGAATTCTGCCCAAACCAGACATGTCTCATCAGCAAGGTTTACGAGATGGGAATTGGCATTAATGGCCCCAGTAAACATCACCATAAGGAGATGCAGAGCATTAAACCCTGCAACATTTCTCCCAGGTGTGCCTGGACAGGCACAAAGGGTGGGAGGTGAGAGTGATGGGGAAGGAGGATTTAATGCAAAGGAAGATGCACATGATTGTATGGAATATTTGACCCAAAATTTTTCCGCAAGGCCTGACATCAGTGACAATCCACTAGAAGATGCAGAACTCACGTTCTACACGGACGGTAGTTGTCACAGACAGTCAGACTCGGGAGACTTGTGTACTGGATACGCAGTCGTAGATGACCAAGACACCATAGAAGCGGAACCGCTAGGCCCACCTCACTCAGCCCAGGTTGCTGAACTGGTCGCCCTAACCAGAGCATGTGAATTGGCTAAGGGTAAGTCTGCCAATATCTACACCGATTCTAGATACGCGTTCGGGGTAGTCCATGATTTCGGAGCGCTATGGCGTCTCAGAAATTTCATGACGGCAGCTGGTACACCGATAGCGCATGCAGCTCACATAAAAAGGCTTCTAACAGCGATACAGGAACCCGACAGAGTGGCTGTTATCAAATGTAAAGCACATACATATAGTCAAGACCCAGTATCCCTTGGTAACAGCCGAGCAGACGAAGCTGCAAAGCTTGCAGCTGCTACCCCCATACGGACAGACACCACACAACTGATGGTATTTAATACCATCAACACACAAAAGTTGTGTGAAATGCAGAATTTGTGTTCCACTCAGGAGAAGGCAGTCTGGAAGGCAAAGGGATATGGCCAGGAGTCCTCAGGGCTCTGGACGGATGGACATGGTAAACCAGTGGCCCCCAGGGCATACCTTCCGTGTCTGGCTGAAGCAGCTCACGGGCTGACTCATCTAGGCAAGGAGGGGATGTGCAAGTTGGTAAGAGCATACTGGTGCGCCCCAGGATTCTCCTCTCATGCTAGTAAAAGAGCAATGTCATGCCTTACCTGTCTGAGAAAGAATATTGGAAAAGCAATACCAACAGAACCATCCCATATCCCACCTGCCGGCGGCCCTTTCCAAGTAATACAAATTGACTTCATTCAATTACCCCCATGTCGAAATTTGAAATATGTACTTGTTTGTATAGATGTTTTCTCGAATTGGGTTGAAGCTTTTCCAGCAGCTACAAATACCGCTATGTTTACAGCTAAGAAAATTGTGCAGGAATTTGTATGTAGATATGGTATCCCTAGAATCATTGAAAGTGATAGGGGTACCCATTTTACAGGTGATGTCTTTCAAGGAATGTGTAAGTTGATGGGAATTGATAGTAAGCTGCACACTCCGTACCGTCCACAGGCGAGCGCGAAGGTCGAAAGAGTGAACAGCACTATTAAAAATAAATTGAGTAAAGTAATGGCAGAGACAGGATTGGCGTGGCCAGAAGCTTTACCCATTGTTTTGTATAGTATCAGAACCACTCCCAGGTCCCCTCTTAATCTGTCCCCTTTTGAAATCTTGTTTGGTCGACAACCGCATGTCATGATTAACCCTCAGGATGATTTGAAATGTAACAATGAAGTAACTGTAAAGTACTTAATTAATATGAGTAAGCAGTTGAGGAATCAAAATGATAATCTGAAGTTGGTGATTCCTGATTTACCAGATAGTAATTGTCATGACATTGAACCTGGGGATTATGTAATGATACGAAATTTTCTACGCTCAGGTTGTCTTATTGATAGATGGGAAGGACCATACCAGGTCTTATTGACTAGCACCACAGCATTGAAGGTTGCTGAGAGAGAGACTTGGGTCCATTCATCCCACTGCAAGAAGGTTGCTGATCCAGAGAAGTCCCGTGATAAGGAACAGACGGTAGAGGTTGTATCACTAGAGTGTCTGTTCCAGGAGGACTGAGGCGGCACCTGAGCCTTGAAGACCGAAAGCAGCTGTCGACTCCCCTCTCCCTTTTATTGTTTTCTCCACTTCCCATCCCCTCTCCTTTAAAATTTCTTTTTCCCCCTTCTCATTCTTCTCTATTTCCTCCTCAAAGATGGACTTGCCCCAAGAGACTGTGGTCCGGATTTTGATGTTAACCATGATGTTGACCAGAGCAGTCTGTTCCGGCGAGAGTACCATAGAGGTCGAAAGAGGTTCTGGAATGGGTTCCGATTATGATGATGGAGGTGTAGTTTTCCAAGATCAACCAAGCCAACAAGCAAAGGCGAGTATCAGAAAACGATCCGATAGAAGAAATTGTGATGGATTGTTAGCTGAGGAAAATTGTATCTGTAGGCTCTGTGATAATCTGGTTGAAGATGGATGCATAAAGAAATGTCAATCTAGTTTTAATATCCATATAGACCGGCATCCATTGAGTGACTATCACTCCTTAGTGGGTAACGTGTTAAACCAAACAGATTGTTGGGTATGCTCTCAAGTACCTCAGGGTCACAGTAAATCAGGGCTAGTACCATTTCCTTTAACGTTAGGGGAGGTACTTGAGCTAAGTGGTGGGAGACCGGTGGACCGGAGGTTTAACATCTCCAGCCCTCCTAGTTTGAAGCTCCACCAATACCATGTGGATAGGACCCTCATATGTTTTAACATCTCCAATCCCAGAAAACCGGGAAATTGGGAAGTGTCATGGAGCAACCTTACCAACCGGGAAATTGGGAAGTGTCATGGAGCAACCTTACCATGACCTTTTCACACAGAGCAGATAGAATGCCTACAGATACAGAGCTCGTACGCCACATAGCCAGTAGAGGAAAATCTTTCCGGTATCGATATACTTTAGGAAATAGGATTACTAAAGTTGGAGAGGTATCACCAGGATACTGTGCACATATCGTACAAACTGATACGTGCATTAGACAGATGGAAGAATTAGGGTCAGGAGATTTCACCTGGAAGGTTTGTAACATGGTCATGTCCTTCTCCGTCCCATATGTTCTCCCCGATGATGCATATTTCATATGCGGGAGAAAGGCGTACAAGTGGCTTGCCCCAAACTCTGAAGGATTGTGTTATATTGGAAAAGTATTGCCTGAAGTAATGACTGTTACACATGACAAAATGAAGGACATACACCGTGGTGCCCAAACTCCTTATACTCACACTCACTACGAGCACCTTGTTAAAAGACAACTGTCAGAAAGGTTAGAGCATCCGGCCTCTGATCTTATCCATGAATCCACCGGGATTCAGGTTCTGGTAGCGTTAGATTTCACTCGCACCGCTCGAGGTGTGATGAATTATAGATACATTTCCGCACTCGCCAATTTGTTAGATAATATCACTGAAATGTATGATGACACGTTTAGATACACTGGAAGAGAACTTCAAGCTTACAAAACAGAACTAGTTCAGCATAGGATGGTTCTTAATTATCTTACAGCAGTAACAGGCGGATATTGTGTTACATTGGCAACACAGTACGGCATAAAGTGTTGCACGTATATCACAAATAGCACCGAGGATCCGGTAGAGGTCATAGACCAAAAGATGGACGATATTCTGCAATTAAAGTGGGAATTTCGTCGAAAACACAATCTCACCCTTGCTGCTGTAGGTAATGAGCTGACTGGTTGGGTGTCATGGTTGAACCCGCGAAATTGGTTCTCCGGTTTAGGAGACTGGGCTCAAGGAGTCATAATGGATGTTGGAAAGTTTCTCCTATGTATTTTGGGTGTCGTTATATCTATTGGATTGATATTTAGATGCGGGCAGGCTTTGATGAGGTGTAAACAAAGTACGAAAGTGATGAGCTTGAGGAGTGAGGAAACTGTAATTAACCTGGATTTGATTTATGACCCAATGCTAGAAACCATGACGTAATGATGTAATGAGTATACGGTCCGCCTTTCACCCATTTCTATGTTTTCCTCCGAGGTACAAAGACCCACGTAGACGAAGGATTTGATGAGCCAAGGGGCCGACAACGGAAAGATGGAAAGAAGAAGAGCAGACGACCTGATAAACAAGATTTTGATGGACAATGCCATGGGTACCCCAGTTTCCCTAGGAACTTTAAAATCACGCTAGCCCAACATTTTTTGTAAATCCATGGACGTTGTATGCTTTACTCACGATTTATGAGCAAAAGCACAAAGAAGAAGACTCCAATCAACCGACACCAATCAAGACCCCAATCGACGAACGTACATTAACCTGACATAGAATATCATTGCATTTTTCGTAAGTGTTCTTTATCTTCATCTCTGCAACCCTCAGGTAATAACACACATAGTCGATAGGGAATACAGGCACAGATAGCAGCAACCACATACCCCCCCCCAATTCATGTATCATCAACTAAAATGTGCATCCCCATTGTGTTACAACCACAGCCGAAATGAGCTCGGTAGAGTTTGACAGCCCATCCACAGACCTGTACCACAGGATAAGAAGGAATTCAAATGTATACTTCGCAATACCTCGAAGCTTGATTTACCACACGTACGGCACGATGATACATGACCCTCCAAACATGGACTCATACACACATGCTTCTACTTTCTCACTAGGTCATACCCTCTTCACACCTACTCCATTCTTCTTCCTTTCCCCACCATGGAAATCAATTAACCCCTGACTTACATTTTTCTCCTTAAATATTTTGTGGCAGTTATTATTGACTGCCAAAGGGTGGACTGTCAAAGTCAGAAAAATGTCTCAATGCACGTTGCCATATTTGCACCGCACACTGGTCCGTGCTGCGCATGCGTACGCTCTCCCGTGGAAGCGCATACCCGCAATAGCGTGCACTCGCACGCGCAGTATGCGCATTTACGGTAGAGTTTATGTGATCGTAGCGTGCGACTCATTAGTTACAAATGTTCACAATTAATGTAGTTTATAGATCATGATCCCTTTGATAGTTTCTGTAAGTTTGGTTAAAGTATAATGTCCCAGAGCTGAGGAATCCCTCTTTGCATCGTACGAAGGGTTTAACAGGAATCATACAGCAGTGTTTGGTACCCATCGGAAGAGTATTTAATTAGCAATATTCCGGTGTTGGTTTGGAGCGTATTAATCGCTCGTGCGAATAGTTATGGACATAAGAAGTTTATGTCCATTTCTATTAATTACACATACTCAGGTATGCGGCGGGAAACCCAGTTTCCCACCCACCTGAGCTGTTGGAAATCGTCACAGCCCACCTGTATGAATCACCCTATGACCTTTTGTTATGATGCAGGGCCGAATTCCTTCGGCCAATGGACAATGGGATTGTAGGACCAGGAGATTGCATTGTGTGTGGAGCATAAATAGGCAGGCCGACCACATCCAGCTCTCACTCTCTCATCAACGGTTATCTGCTGATAATCGGGAGCTGGATATCGAGGCGCTGGCGATCATACCCTTTGTGCGTAAGTTCTCTCCATAATCATTGTCTTTCTGCGAGCCAATCTCTCTCTCTCTCTCTCTATCTCTCTCTCTCCTCTTTTTCTCTTAAATACCTTATAGTATTATAGTATTGTATCGTATTGCATTTAGGTCAGTGTAGTATTGTCTTTTTGTATTTATTGTTTAGTTCTGTGGTTAGGAAGTCTCTGTTATATTGTAGTGTATCATATGTACTGTTATCCCCTTTTACAAGTATATTAGACATAATACAGTTAATAGGCCTTGGAAACCTAAACCAGTATCTGTGTATTTCCTATAGTGATAAGTGTTCATTTGAGCGTCGGTGACGCTCATGCAGCTTTGTAGATAGTCAGGTTCCACAAGGTTGCACTTACACCCTGTACTCACATTAAGGTATTCAGTGTATTTCATCGGTATAAGGTTTAACATAAAGGTATAGTGTTGTGAGCGTCTGCATCGCTGGTGACCTCCTCGTGGTCTCTAGCGTACGCTACGCTACAGCGAATCTTTCCCCTAGACATAACCAATAACGTGTCCTGTGATCACTGGGCCGTGAGCGAACGTGACGCTTGAGCGTCTCGCCTACGGCTGAGCGATCGCTACGCAGATAGCGTACCATTACGGTACTTCTTAAGTAAACAGCGTACAGTGTTCTTAGCTTCATAAGGGTTGTTTATACGACAAAGGAATTTAGCATTGTCACTGTGTGAGTAAGCTAAGCGACCCTAGTGGCCGACACAAACACCTGGCCCATCTAGGAGTGGCACTGCAGTGTCACGCAGGATGGCCCTTCCAAAAAACACTCCCCAAACAGCACATGACGCAAAGAAAAAAAGAGGCGCAATGAGGTAGCTGTGTGAGTAAGATAAGCGACCCTAGTGGCCGACACAAACACCTGGCCCATCTAGGAGTGGCACTGCAGTGTCACGCAGGATGGCCCTTCCAAAAAAATACTCCCCAAACAGCACATGACGCAAAGAAAAATTAAAGAAAAAAGAGGTGCAAGATGGAATTGTCCTTGGGCCCTCCCACCCACCCTTATGTTGTATAAACAGGACATGCACACTTTAACCAACCCATCATTTCAGTGACAGGGTCTGCCACACGACTGTGACTGAAATGACGGGTTGGTTTGGACCCCCACCAAAAAAGAAGCAATTAATCTCTCCTTGCACAAACTGGCTCTACAGAGTCAAGATGTCCACCTCATCATCATCCTCCGATATATCACCGTGTACATCCCCCTCCTCACAAATTATCAATTAGTCCCCACTGGAATCCACCATCTCAGCTCCCTGTGTACTTTGTGGAGGCAATTGCTGCTGGTCAATGTCTCCACGGAGGAATTGATTATAATTCATTTTAATGAACATCATCTTCTCCACATTTTCTGGAAGTAACCTCGTACGCCGATTGCTGACAAGGGAGCGGCGGCACTAAACACTCTTTCGGAGTACACACTTGTGGGAGGGCAACTTAGGTAGAATAAAGCCAGTTTGTGCAAGGGCCTCCAAATTGCCTCTTTTTCCTGCCAGTATAAGTACGGACTGTCTGACGTGCCTACTTGGATGCGGTCACTCATATAATCCTCCACCATTCTTTCAATGGGGAGAGAATCATATGCAGTGACAGTAGACGACATGTCCGTAATCGTTGTCAGGTCCTTCAGTCCGGACCAGATGTCAGCATCAGCAGTCGCTCCAGACTGCCCTGCATCACCGCCAGCGGGTGGGCTCGGAATTCTGAGCCTTTTCCTCGCACCCCCAGTTGCGGGAGAATGTGAAGGAGATGTTGACAGGTCGCGTTCCGCTTGACTTGACAATTTTCTCACCAGCAGGTCTTTGAACCCCTGCAGACTTGTGTCTGCCGGAAAGAGAGATCCAAGGTAGGTTTTAAATCTAGGATCGAGCACGGTGGCCAAAATGTAGTGATCTGATTTCAACAGATTGACCACCCGTGAATCCTTGTTAAGCGAATTAAGGGCTCCATCCACAAGTCCCACATGCCTAGCGGAATCGCTCCGTGTTAGCTCCTCCTTCAATGTCTCCAGCTTCTTCTGCAAAAGCCTGATGAGGGGAATGACCTGACTCAGGCTGGCAGTGTCTGAACTGACTTCACGTGTGGCAAGTTCAAAGGGCAGCAGAACCTTGCACAACGTTGAAATCATTCTCCACTGCGCTTGAGACAGGTGCATTCCACCTCCTATATCGTGCTCAATTGTATAGGCTTGAATGGCCTTTTGCTGCTCCTCCAACCTCTGAAGCATATATAGGGTTGAATTCCACCTCGTTACCACTTCTTGCTTCAGATGATGGCAGGGCAGGTTCAGGCGTTTTTGGTGGTGCTCCAGTCTTCTGTACGTGGTGCCTGTACGCCGAAAGTGTCCCGCAATTCTTCTGGCCACCGACAGCATCTCTTGCACGCCCCTCTCGTTTTTTAAATAATTCTGCACCACCAAATTCAAGGTATGTGCAAAACATGGGACGTGCTGGAATTTGCCCATATTTAATGCACACACAATATTGCTGGCGTTGTCCGATGCCACAAATCCACAGGAGAGTCCAATTGGGGTAAGCCATTCCGCGATGATCTTCCTCAGTTGCCGTAAGAGGTTTTCAGCTGTGTGCGTATTCTGGAAACCGGTGATACAAAGCGTAGCCTGCCTAGGAAAGAGTTGGCGTTTGCGAGATGCTGCTACTGGTGCCGCCGCTGCTGTTCTTGCGGCGGGAGTCCATACATCTACCCAGTGGGCTGTCACAGTCATATAGTCCTGACCCTGCCCTGCTCCACTTGTCCACATGTCCGTGGTTAAGTGGACATTGGGTACAACTGCATTTTTTAGGACACTGGTGAGTCTTTTTCTGACGTCCGTGTACATTCTCGGTATCGCCTGCCTAGAGAAGTGGAACCTAGATGGTATTTGGTAACGGGGGCACACTACCTCAAGAAATTGTCTAGTTCCCTGTGAACTAACGGCGGATACCGGACGCACGTCTAACACCAACATAGTTGTCAAGGCCTCAGTTATCCGCTTTGCAACAGGATGACTGCTGTGATATTTCATCTTCCTCGCAAAGGACTGTTGGACAGTCAATTGCTTACTGGAAGTAGTACAAGTGGTCTTCCGACTTCCCCTCTGGGATCACCATCGACTCCCAGCAGCAACAACAGCAGCGCCAGCAGCAGTAGGCGTTACACGCAAGGATGCATCGGAGGAATCCCAGGCAGGAGAGGACTCGTCAGAATTGCCAGTGACATGGCCTGCAGGACTATTGGCATTCCTGGTTAAGGAGGAAATTGACACTGAGGGAGTTGGTGGGGTGGTTTGCGTGAGCTTGGTTACAAGAGGAAGGGATTTACTGGTCAGTGGACTGCTTCCGCTGTCGCCCAAAGTTTTTGAACTTGTCACTGACTTATTATGAATGCGCTGCAGGTGACGTATAAGGGAGGATGTTCCGAGGTGGTTAACGTCCTTACCCCTACTTATTACAGCTTGACAAAGGCAACACACGGCTTGACAAATGTTGTCCGCATTTCTGTTGAAATACTTCCACACCGAAGAGCTGATTTTTTTGGTATTTTCACCAGGCATGTCAACGGCCATATTCCTCCCACGGACAACAGGTGTCTCCCCGGGTGCCTGACTTAAACAAACCACCTCACCATCAGAATCCTCCTTGTCAATTTCCTCCCCAGCGCCAGCAACACCCATATCCTCCTCATCCTGGTGTACTTCAACACTGACATCTTCAATCTGACTATCAGGAACTGGACTGCGGGTGCTCCTTCCAGCACTTGCAGGGGGCGTGCAAATGGTGGAAGGCGCATGCTCTTCACGTCCAGTGTTGGGAAGGTCAGGCATCGCAACCGACACAATTGGACTCTCCTTGTGGATTTGGGATTTCGAAGAACGCACAGTTCTTTGCGGTGCTTTTGCCAGCTTGAGTCTTTTCATTTTTCTAGCGAGAGGCTGAGTGCTTCCATCCTCATGTGAAGCTGAACCACTAGCCATGAACATAGGCCAGGGCCTCAGCCGTTCCTTGCCACTCCGTGTGGTAAATGGCATATTGGCAAGTTTACGCTTCTCCTCCGACAATTTTATTTTAGATTTTTGAGTCCTTTTTTTACTGATATTTGGTGTTTTGGATTTTACATGCTCTGTACTATGACATTGGGCATCGGCCTTGGCAGACGACGTTGCTGGCATTTCATCGTCTCGGCCATGACTAGTGGCAGCAGCTTCAGCACGAGGTGGAAGTGGATCTTGATCTTTCCCTAATTTTGGAACCTCAACATTTTTGTTCTCCATATTTTAAGTGACACAACTAAAAGGCACCTCAGGTAAACAATGGAGATGGATGGATACTAGTATACTTATGGATGACGAGCGACTGCCGACACAGAGGTAGCTACAGCCGTGGACTACCGTACTGTGTCTGCTGCTAATATAGACTGGATGATAATGAGATGAAATTAATATATATATATATATATAATATCACTAGTACTGCAGCCGGACAGGTATATATATTTATTATGTAATGACTGATGACGGACCTGCTGGACACTGTCAGCTCAGCAGCACCGCAGACTGCTACAGTAAGCTACTATAGTAGTATGTATCAAGAAGAAAGAAAAAAAAAAACCACGGGTAGGTGGTATACAATTATGGATGGACGAGCGACTGCCAACACAGAGGTAGCTACAGCCGTGGACTACCGTACTGTGTCTGCTGCTAATATAGACTGGATGATAATGAGATGAAATTAATATATATATATATAATATCACTAGTACTGCAGCCGGACAGGTATATATATTTATTATGTAATGACTGATGACGGACCTGCTGGACACTGTCAGCTCAGCAGCACCGCAGACTGCTACAGTAAGCTACTATAGTAGTATGTATCAAGAAGAAAGAAAAAAAAAAAACCACGGGTAGGTGGTATACAATTATGGATGGACGAGCGACTGCCGACACAGAGGTAGCTACAGCCGTGGACTACCGTACTGTGTCTGCTGCTAATATAGACTGGATGATAATGAGATGAAATTAATATATATATATATAATATCACTAGTACTGCAGCCGGACAGGTATATATATTTATTATGTAATGACTGATGACGGACCTGCTGGACACTGTCAGCTCAGCAGCACCGCAGACTGCTACAGTAAGCTACTATAGTAGTATGTATCAAGAAGAAAGAAAAAAAAAAACCACGGGTAGGTGGTATACAATTATGGATGGACGAGCGACTGCCGACACAGAGGTAGCTACAGCCGTGGACTACCGTACTGTGTCTGCTGCTAATATAGACTGGATGATAATGAGATGAAATTAATATATATATATATATATATATATATATATAATATCACTAGTACTGCAGCCGGACAGGTATATATATTTATTATGTAATGACTGATGACGGACCTGCTGGACACTGTCAGCTCAGCAGCACCGCAGACTGCTACAGTAAGCTACTATAGTAGTATGTATCAAGAAGAAAGAAAAAAAAAAAACCACGGGTAGGTGGTATACAATTATGGATGGACGAGCGACTGCCGACATAGAGGTAGCTACAGCCGTGGACTACCGTACTGTGTCTGCTGCTAATATAGACTGGATGATAATGAGATGAAATTAATATATATATATATATATATATAATATCACTAGTACTGCAGCCGGACAGGTATATATATTTATTATGTAATGACTGATGACGGACCTGCTGGACACTGTCAGCTCAGCACCGCAGACTGCTACAGTAAGCTACTATAGTATGTATCAAGAAGAAAGAATAAAAAATAAAAAAAACACGGGTAGGTGGTATACAATTATATATATATATATATATATATATACAATTATATATATATATATTAAACTGGTGGAGATTAATTAAACTGGTGGTCAGGTCACTGGTCACACTATCAGCAACTTGCAAGTAGTACTCCTAAGCAGACAATCACAATATACTGGTGGTCAGTGTGGTCACAATGACAGTGTGGCACTCTGGCAGCAAAAGTGTGCACTGTACGTTAAAATATGTACTCCTGCTCTCAGACTCTAACTGCTCCCCACTGTCTCCCCCACAAGTCAGATATACAGTCACACTATCACTTCAGCAAGTAGTAGTACTCCTCCTAATGCTCCCCAAAATTACTAAAGTAAATACTGTGTCTCTCTCTACTCTAGTCTCACTCTCTTCTCTATAAACAGAGAGGACGCCAGCCACGTCCTCTCCCTATCAATCTCAATGCACGTGTGAAAATGGCGGCGACGCGCGGCTCCTTATATAGAATCCGAGTCTCGCGATAGAATCCGAGCCTCGCGAGAATCCGACAGCGGGATGATGACGTTCGGGCGCGCTCGGGTTAACCGAGCAAGGCGGGAAGATCCGAGTCGCTCGGCCCCGTGTAAAAAAAACTGAAGTTCGGGCGGGTTCGGATTCCGAGGAACCGAACCCGCTCATCTCTAGTATATAGGCCCTCATTCCGAGTTGTTTGCTCACTAGTTGCTTTTAGCAGCCGTGCAAACGTTAAGCCGCCGCCCTCTGGGAGTGTATCTTAGCTTAGCAGAAGTGCGAACGAAAGGATCGAAAGGAACGAAAAAAAGATTGTGCAGTTTCTGAGCAGCTCGAGACCTACTCCTAGCTTGAGATCACTTCAGACTGTTTAGTTCCTGTTTTGACGTCACGAACATGCCCTGCGTTCGGCCAGCCACGCCTGCGTTTCCCCAGGCACGCCTGCATTTGCATCTGACACGCCTGCGTTTTTACACACCCCCCCCGAAAATGGTCAGTTACCACCCAGAAACACCCACTTCCTGTCAATCACTCTGCGGCCAGCAGTGCGACTGAAAAGCGTCACTAGACCTTGTGTGAAACTGCATCGGCTGTTGTGAAAGTACGTCGCGCGTGTGCACTGCGCCGCATACGCATGCGCAGAAGTGCCGTTTTTTTACCTAATCGATGCGCTGCGACCGAAAACAGCTAGCGAACAACTCAGAATGAGGGCCATAGTCACTGGAATTACTGATGACACAGGACACTACCACTGGTCTGATGCAGCACAACAGGTTGTTGTTGTTATAATTATTATACTGCAGCAGTGGACATATAGCAGCAGCGTGTAACATCACTGGAATTACTGATGACACAGGACACTACCACTGGTCTGATGCAGCACAACAGGTTGTTGTTACACTGGAATTACTGATGACACAGAACACTACCACTGGTCTGATGCAGCACAACAGGTTGTTGTTATAATTATTATACTGCAGCAGTGGACATATAGCAGCAGCGTGTATCATCACTGGAATTACTGATGACACAGGACACTACCACTGGTCTGATGCAGCACAACAGGTTGTTGTTATAATTATTATACTGCAGCAATGGACATATATCAGCAGCGTATATCGTCACTGGAATTACTGATGACACAGGACACTACCACTGGTCTGCACAACACAGCACCACTTTATACAGATACACTGGATATATGGCAGCAGAGAACACCAACACTGTGAATGGCTGGACTAATGCAGAACAATACACTGACTACACTGGACTGGTCTGCACAATACAGCACCACTTTATACAGCTACACTGGATATATGGCAACAGAGAACACCGACACTGTGACTGGCAGGACTGATGCAGCACAATACACTGAGTGACTACACTGGACTGGACTGAGCAGCACAACACTTGCTGCCCCACATTCCCGCCCCCACACAGACACTGAACACTGAGGACACGTGCTCTCTATACACTCTCCGAGACTGGAGTGAAAATGGCCGCAACGCGCGGCTCCTTATATGGAATCCAAATCCCGTGAGAATCCGACAGCGGGAGGATGACGTTTTGCCGCGTTCGGGTTTCCGAGTCAGGTGGGAAAACATGAGCCGGACTCGGATCCGGGCTCAGAAGGCAAAGTTTGGTAGGGTTCGGTTCTCCGAGAACCGAAACCGCTCATCTCTAATCATAATATGATCACATTCGACATTAGTTTTCAAAAGCAGCATCCTAAGGGTTCAACTAAGACTCTTAACTTTAAAAAAGCTAATTTTATCAGGCTGAAACATGCACCAAAAGGACATAGATTGGGAAACTTTGTTCAGGGAAAGAACACTGCTGAAATGTGGGATCACCATAGGCAGTAAAAATAAGATAATTAAATTCAAACCAAAGTGGCTAAACAAAAAGTTAAAGAAAGAAATGGAGTAAGCCCACTTTTAAGCCTGTATTGCAAGTCTGGGTACTGTGTAAACTACAGTGTATTAAGTCAGGAGACTCATTCCACGCAGGGACATACAGTCAGGGGAGGCAGTGCCTCCCCTGTCATTACTGATTAAAATAATATAAAGTAGATACTTATGACACATATTCTGTGTCATAAGTATTTGCTTTATATTATCCTAATCATCCGAGTCCTGTGTAAAATAGAGATGAGCGCCGGAAATTTTTCGGGTTTTGTGTTTTGGTTTTGGGTTCGGTTCCGCGGCCGTGTTTTGGGTTCGACCGCGTTTTGGCAAAACCTCACCGAATTTTTTTTGTCGGATTCGGGTGTGTTTTGGATTCGGGTGTTTTTTTCAAAAAACCCTAAAAAACAGCTTAAATCATAGAATTTGGGGGTCATTTTGATCCCAACGTATTATTAACCTCAAAAACCATAATTTACACTCATTTTCAGTCTATTCTGAATACCTCACACCTCACAATATTATTTTTAGTCCTAAAATTTGCACCGAGGTCGCTGTGTGAGTAAGATAAGCGACCCTAGTGGCCGACACAAACACCGGGCCCATCTAGGAGTGGCACTGCAGTGTCACGCAGGATGTCCCTTCCAAAAAACCCTCCCCAAACAGCACATGACGCAAAGAAAAAAAGAGGCGCAATGAGGTAGCTGTGTGAGTAAGATAAGCGACCCTAGTGGCCGACACAAACACCGGGCCCATCTAGGAGTGGCACTGCAGTGTCACGCAGGATGTCCCTTCCAAAAAACCCTCCCCAAACAGCACATGACGCAAAGAAAAAAAGAGGCGCAATGAGGTAGCTGACTGTGTGAGTAAGATAAGCGACCCTAGTGGCCGACACAAACACCGGGCCCATCTAGGAGTGGCACTGCAGTGTCATGCAGGATGGCCCTTCCAAAAAACCCTCCCCAAACAGCACATGACGCAAAGAAAAAAAGAGGCGCAATGAGGTAGCTGACTGTGTGAGTAAGATAAGCGACCCTAGTGGCCGACACAAACACCGGGCCCATCTAGGAGTGGCACTGCAGTGTCACGCAGGATGGCCCTTCCAAAAAAACCTCCCCAAACAGCACATGACGCAAAGAAAAATAAAAGAAAAAAGAGGTGCAAGATGGAATTGTCCTTGGGCCCTCCCACCCACCCTTATGTTGTATAAACAGGACATGCACACTTTAACCAACCCATCATTTCAGTGACAGGGTCTGCCACACGACTGTGACTGATATGACGGGTTGGTTTGGACCCCCCCCAAAAAAGAAGCAATTAATCTCTCCTTGCACAAACTGGCTCTACAGAGGCAAGATGTCCACCTCATCATCATCCTCCGATATATCACCGTGTACATCCCCCTCCTCACAGATTATCAATTCGTCCCCACTGGAATCCACCATCTCAGCTCCCTGTGTACTTTGTGGAGGCAATTGCTGCTGGTCAATGTCTCCGCGGAGGAATTGATTATAATTCATTTTAATGAACATCATCTTCTCCACATTTTCTGGATGTAACCTCGTACGCCGATTGCTGACAAGGTGAGCGGCGACACTAAACACTCTTTCGGAGTACACACTTGTGGGAGGGCAACTTAGGTAGAATAAAGCCAGTTTGTGCAAGGGCCTCCAAATTGCCTCTTTTTCCTGCCAGTATAAGTACGGACTGTGTGACGTGCCTACTTGGATGCGGTCACTCATATAATCCTCCACCATTCTTTCAATGTTGAGAGAATCATATGCAGTGACAGTAGACGACATGTCCGTAATCGTTGTCAGGTCCTTCAGTCCGGACCAGATGTCAGCATCAGCAGTCGCTCCAGACTGCCCTGCATCACCGCCAGCGGGTGGGCTCGGAATTCTGAGCCTTTTCCTCGCACCCCCAGTTGCGGGAGAATGTGAAGGAGGAGATGTTGACAGGTCGCGTTCCGCTTGACTTGACAATTTTCTCACCAGCAGGTCTTTCAACCCCAGCAGACTTGTGTCTGCCGGAAAGAGAGATCCAAGGTAGGTTTTAAATCTAGGATTGAGCACGGTGGCCAAAATGTAGTGCTCTGATTTCAACAGATTGACCACCCGTGAATCCTTGTTAAGCGAATTAAGGGCTCCATCCACAAGTCCCACATGCCTAGCGGAATCGCTCCGTGTTAGCTCCTCCTTCAATGTCTCCAGCTTCTTCTGCAAAAGCCTGATGAGGGGAATGACCTGACTCAGGCTGGCAGTGTCTGAACTGACTTCACGTGTGGCAAGTTCAAAGGGCATCAGAACCTTGCACAACGTTGAAATCATTCTCCACTGCACTAGAGACAGGTGCATTCCACCTCCTATATCGTGCTCAATTGTATAGGCATGAATGGCCTTTTGCTGCTCCTCCAACCTCTGAAGCATATAGAGGGTTGAATTCCACCTCGTTACCACTTCTTGCTTCAGATGATGGCAGGGCAGGTTCAGTAGTTTTTGGTGGTGCTCCAGTCTTCTGTACGTGGTGCCTGTACGCCGAAAGTGTCCCGCAATTCTTCTGGCCACCGACAGCATCTCTTGCACGCCCCTGTCGTTTTTTAAAAAATTCTGCACCACCAAATTCAAGGTATGTGCAAAACATGGGACGTGCTGGAATTTGCCCATATTTAATGCACACACAATATTGCTGGCGTTGTCCGATGCCACAAATCCACAGGAGAGTCCAATTGGGGTAAGCCATTCTGCGATGATCTTCCTCAGTTGCCGTAAGAGGTTTTTAGCTGTGTGCGTATTCTGGAAAGCGGTGATACAAAGCGTAGCCTGCCTAGGAAAGAGTTGGCGTTTGCGAGATGCTGCTACTGGTGCCACCGCTGCTGTTCTTGCGGCGGGAGTCCATACATCTACCCAGTGGGCTGTCACAGTCATATAGTCCTGACCCTGCCCTGCTCCACTTGTCCACATGTCCGTGGTTAAGTGGACATTGGGTACAACTGCATTTTTTAGGACACTGGTGAGTCTTTTTCTGACGTCCGTGTACATTCTCGGTATCGCCTGCCTAGAGAAGTGGAACCTAGATGGTATTTGGTAACGGGGGCACACTGCCTCAATAAATTGTCTAGTTCCCTGTGAACTAACGGCGGATACCGGACGCACGTCTAACACCAACATAGTTGTCAAGGCCTCAGTTATCCGCTTTGCAGCAGGATGACTGCTGTGATATTTCATCTTCCTCGCAAAGGACTGTTGGACAGTCAATTGCTTACTGGAAGTAGTACAAGTGGGCTTACGACTTCCCCTCTGGGATGACCATCGACTCCCAGCAGCAACAACAGCAGCGCCAGCAGCAGTAGGCGTTACACGCAAGGATGCATCGGAGGAATCCCAGGCAGGAGAGGACTCGTCAGAATTGCCAGTGACATGGCCTGCAGGACTATTGGCATTCCTGGGGAAGGAGGAAATTGACACTGAGGGAGTTGGTGGGGTGGTTTGCGTGAGCTTGGTTACAAGAGGAAGGGATTTACTGGTCAGTGGACTGCTTCCGCTGTCGCCCAAAGTTTTTGAACTTGTCACTGACTTATTATGAATGCGCTGCAGGTGACGTATAAGGGAGGATGTTCCGAGGTGGTTAACGTCCTTACCCATACTTATTACAGCTTGACAAAGGCAACACACGGCTTGACAAATGTTGTCCGCATTTCTGGTGAAATACTTCCACACCGAAGAGCTGATTTTTTTGGTATTTTCACCAGGCATGTCAACGGCCATATTCCTCCCACGGACAACAGGTGTCTCCCCGGGTGCCTGACTTAAACAAACCACCTCACCATCAGAATCCTCCTGGTCAATTTCCTCCCCAGCGCCAGCAACACCCATATCCTCCTCATCCTGGTGTACTTCAACACTGACATCTTCAATCTGACTATCAGGAACTGGACTGCGGGTGCTCCTTCCAGCACTTGCAGGGGGCGTGCAAATGGTGGAAGGCGCATGCTCTTCACGTCCAGTGTTGGGAAGGTCAGGCATCGCAACCGACACAATTGGACTCTCCTTGTGGATTTGGGATTTCGAAGAACGCACAGTTCTTTGCGGTGCTTTTGCCAGCTTGAGTCTTTTCAGTTTTCTAGCGAGAGGCTGAGTGCTTCCATCCTCATGTGAAGCTGAACCACTAGCCATGAACATAGGCCAGGGCCTCAGCCGTTCCTTGCCACTCCGTGTGGTAAATGGCATATTGGCAAGTTTACGCTTCTCCTCCGACAATTTTATTTTAGGTTTTGGAGTCCTTTTTTTACTGATATTTGGTGTTTTGGATTTGACATGCTCTGTACTATGACATTGGGCATCGGCCTTGGCAGACAACGTTGCTGGCATTTCATCGTCTCGGCCATGACTAGTGGCAGCAGCTTCAGCACGAGGTGGAAGTGGATCTTGATCTTTCCCTAATTTTGGAACCTCAACATTTTTGTTCTCCATATTTTAATAGGCACAACTAAAAGGCACCTCAGGTAAACAATGGAGATGGATGGATACTAGTATACAATTATGGATGGACTGCCGAGTGCCGACACAGAGGTAGCTACAGCCGTGGACTATTGTACTGTACTGTGTCTGCTGCTAATATAGACTGGATGATAATGAGATGTAGTATAGTATGTATGTATAAAGAAGAAAGAAAAAAAAACCACGGGTAGGTGGTATACAATTATGGATGGACTGCCGAGTGCCGACACAGAGGTAGCTACAGCCGTGGACTACCGTACTGTGTCTGCTGCTAATACAGACTGGTTGATAATGAGATGTAGTATGTATAAAGAAGAAAGAAAAAAAAAACCACGGGTAGGTGGTATACAATTATGGACGGACTGCTGAGTGCCGACACAGAGGTAGCTACAGCCGTGGACTACCGTACTGTACTGTGTCTGCTGCTAATATAGACTGGATGATAATGAGATGTAGTATGTATAAAGAAGAAAGAAAAAAAACCACGGGTAGGTGGTATACAATTATGGATGGACTGCCGAGTGCCGACACAGAGGTAGCTACAGCCGTGGACTACCGTACTGTACTGTGTCTGCTGCTAATATAGACTGGTTGATAAAGAGATGTAGTATGTATGTATAAAGAAGAAAGAAAAAAAAACCACGGGTAGGTGGTATACAATTATGGATGGACTGCCGAGTGCCGACACAGAGGTAGCTACAGCCGTGGACTACTGTACTGTGTCTGCTGCTAATATAGACTGGTTGATAAAGAGATGTAGTATGTATGTATAAAGAAGAAAGAAAAAAAAACCACGGGTAGGTGGTATACAATTATGGACGGACTGCCGAGTGCCGACACAGAGGTAGCTACAGCCGTGGACTACCGTACTGTACTGTGTCTGCTGCTAATATAGACTGGTTGATAAAGAGATGTAGTATGTATGTATAAAGAAGCAAGAAAAAAAAACCACGGGTAGGTGGTATACAATTATGGATGGACTGCCGAGTGCCGACACAGAGGTAGCTACAGCCGTGAACTACCGTACTGTGTCTGCTGCGACTGGTTGATAAATAATGATATAAAAAATATATATATATCACTACTGCAGCCGGACAGGTATATATTATATAATGACGGACCTGCTGGACACTGTCTGTCAGCAGAATGAGTTTTTTATAGAATAAAAAAAAAAACACCACACAAGTCACACGACGAGTGTTTAACTTTTTCAGGCAATCACAATATAGTATACTACTAACTATACTGGTGGTCAGTGTGGTCAGGTCACTGGTCAGTCACACTGGCAGTGGCACTTCTGCAGCAAAACTGTGCACTGTTTAATTTTAATAATATGTACTCCTGGCTCCTGCTATAACCTATAACTGGCACTGCTCCCCAGTCTCCCCCACAATTATAAGCTGTGTGAGCACAGTCAGATATATACATAGATGATGCAGCACACTGGGCTGAGCAGTGCACACAGATATGGTATGTGACTGAGTCACTGTGTATCGTTTTTTTCAGGCAGAGAACGGATTATATTAAATAAAACTGCACTGTCTGGTGGTCACTGTGGTCAGTCACTACTAAACTCTGCACTCTCTACAGTACTCCTAAGCTCCAGTAAATCAAGTGTCTCTGTCTCAAATCAATCTCACTCTCTCTCTTCTAATCTAAATGGAGAGGACGCCAGCCACGTCCTCTCCCTATCAATCTCAATGCACGTGTGAAAATGGCGGCGACGCGCGGCTCCTTATATAGAATCCGAGTCTCGCGATAGAATCCGAGCCTCGCGAGAATCCGACAGCGTCATGATGACGTTCGGGCGCGCTCGGGTTAACCGAGCAAGGCGGGAAGATCCGAGTCGCTCGGACCCGTGAAAAAAAACATGAAGTTCGGGCGGGTTCGGATTCCGAGGAACCGAACCCGCTCATCTCTAGTGTAAAAGTGTTTGGGAGGCACCGATCGTGGTGCCTCCCTGTCAGATAGGGAAAGGTATGGGGAGCGGTGGGCGGGTGCGGGCGGGGCCTAGCAATGGGCATTAAAAGCCCATTGAAAAATCATGGGAAAGCGGCACCATTAGAGGTGCCGCTTTTACACAGGGACGTGCTTTCAACCCATGAAAGCACGCCCCTGTCAGTGAGGCCACAGTGATTGCCAGCGGATCCGTCACTGGATCCGATGTCAATCACTGTTGTGGGCGCGGCGGAGGTGCTGGCGGCGTGGGTGCGGGCGGGGTGGGTGCGGCGTTGCGGGCGGCGGTGCAGAGTTTGAGCAGTGGAGCGGTAACCCATTTAAAAAATGGCGCCTCAGCGTCATTTTTGAAATTGAAGATGGCCGCCGCGAGCCAATCACGGCTCGCCGCGTCATCGCTCCGCCCCCTCTGGCTGACTTATATAAGTCAGCGCGAGGGAGCGGCTGTCAGTCTGACGGCGGAGGAGGAGCGGAGAAGAGCTCCTGAAGGTTGAAGACGCCGGAAGTCCTGGATGGGCGGCGGCTATGCAAAAGAGCTTAGCAGCCGCCGCCCACCAGGTGAAGACGCTGGAAGCCCTGGGGAAGGCGGCGGCCATGCAAAAGAGCTTTAAGGCCGCCGCCTCCCAGGTGAAGATGTCAGAGGAAGACGCTGGAAGCCCTGGGGAGGTGGCGCCCCCCCAGGTGAAGACGCCTGAAGCCCTGGGGAAGCGGCGGCCATGCAAAAAATCTTAAAGGCCGCCGCCCCCCAGGTGAAGACCCTGTGCAATAAAACTTATTTTTTAAGACTGTGTGGTGTTTTTATTTTAATATTTTCTTTACAGGTGGGCAACAGGTGCCAGCAGGCCATTTATGTCGGGGCATGCTGGCACTTGTGGTTCTCCAAGTGCCAGCATGCTGGGGAAGGCTTGCTGGGATCTGTAGGCCACCTGTACAGAACAATTTTAACAATGAACCCCGCACCCACCGCCACCAGCGGTGCGGGGCATAGCACTGGGCTATCAGCCCAGTGCTGGTTATTGCTCAGGGGGGGACCCCATGTTTATTTTTGGGGTCCCCACTTCCGAGGAATTCCAGCCCTGGGCTGACTAGTTTGGGGGGGTAGATTAATGCTATGGCAGGGGGACCCCATACCGAATGTCTCCCCTGCTATGGCATTACCCCCCCCCCTTGGCTGGTTCTGCCTGGTGCTGGTTTTACGAATAAAGGGGGGGGGGGTTACGCCTATTTTTTTTCTCTATTGGGGGGGGGGGGTTGTTAGCTGCTTGTGCCTCCCCAGCCACTGACTTCACCGCACGCCACTGATTCCACCCCATGTAGAAGCCGCTCGTCTCCGTACACTTATGCCGCTATAATGGCCGGCGATCCGCTAACTGGGACGCCGGCTTAGTACTCACCACTCTTCTTTCTTCTGGCTCTGTTGGGGGCGGTGTGCTGCGGGAATGTACGCTCGCCGTGGTGGGGCTTGCGAATAGTTCCCTCAGGAGCTAGCGTCCTGTTAGCGGGGAATGGGACCATTAACCCTTAGTGGGGTTGGGCCGTTCTACCCCCTAAGTCTCACGAATCAGGCAGGCTGGTGCCATCCAGTCCTGCCTGAAAATAACAAACTTTAAAAATAAATGCAGAAAACTACAGGAGCTTCCAGAGATGTGACCGGCTCCTACGGGCACATTTTCTAAACTGAGTCTGGTAGGAGGGGCATAAAGGGAGGAGCCAGCACACGTTATCAAACGTCTATAGTGCCCATGGCTCCAAGTGGACCCGTCTATACTCCCATGGTACTAAATGGATTCCCAGTATCCCCTAGGACGTAATAGAAAAGAGGCGAGCATTCAAAGCTTTTAAATCAGATGGGGAGGCAGAGTCATTCTAGTACTACAAGGAATGTAACAAAAAATGCAAAAAGGAAATCAGAGGAGCTAAAATAGAAAATGAAAAGCAAATCGCTAAGAAGAGTAAAACTAAACCTAAAAAATTATTTAAGTACATAAATGGTAAGAGGCTAAAGAAAATAGAATATTGGACCATTAAAAATCGAACAGGGATTCTTGATAAATGATGACAAAGAAAAAGCTGAAATATTGAACACATTTATTTCATCAGTGTTTACTAGAGAGGACAAGATGGTGGGATTCGTGAGTAACATTAATAATAGTAATGTTAAAGGCCAATTGCTTAATACTTATCTGTCCGAGGAAGTAGTCCATGAGTGATTATAAAAAAAATAAGACTAATACATCTCCTGGTCCAGATGGACTTCATCCTAGGGTTGTGATGGAGCTAAACGCTGAAATAGCAAGGCCACTGTATCTGATTTTCATTGATTCACTTACATCAGGCATGGTACCAAAGGACTGGCGTATAGCAGAGGAAGTCCCAATATTTAAAAAGGGCATTAAACTCCTTCCTCTTAGCTATAGACCAGTTAGTCTGACATCAATAGTGGGGAAACTTTTGTAAAGTATACTAAGGGACAGCATACAGTTGTACTTGGAGAACTCCCATGCTATTAACAAGAATCAGCATGGTTTTGTGAGAAATAGGTTATGTCGAACTAATTTGATTAGCTTCTATGAGTAAGACAATCTTGACCAGGGTAATGCACTAGATGGGGTCTATATGGATTTTGCAAAAGCTTTCCACACAGTGCCTCACAGGAGGCTGATTTTCAAATGAAGGGAGCTTGGTATAGGAAACACTATTTGTACAAGGGTGAGTAATTGGCTTGATAACAGGGAACAGCGAGTGGTGGTTAATGGGATGTTTTCCACCTGGGCTAAAGTAATCAGTGGAACACCACAGGGTTCTGTGATGGGGCCAATATTGTTTAACATATTTATAAATGATCTAGGAGAAGGACTATAAAGAACAGTGTAAATTTTTGCAGATGATACTAAAATATGTAGGGTAATTAAGTCAGATGTGGATGTGGAGTCTCTTCAGAGTGATTTATTTAAACTGGAAGTTTGCGCAACGAAATAGAGTATGAGTTTTAATGTAGAGAAATGTAAAGATATGCACTTTACAACTAAAAGTACATACACACTGGGCGCTTTTCCCCCCTACCCAGGGATGTCAGCGGGGGTGAACGGCTTTCACGCTATAGCAGGACGCTATGGAAAGCCACTCACCCCGCCGTTCATCTGTTGGTAATACCAATAGATGAACGGTGGCCGCTGGCGATGAAGCGGGAGCGTGCATCAGCGCTCACCGCTCACCGCTCATCGTTTGGCCATACACACTGGGCGGCTTTGAGCTGAAAGCAGCTCAAAACACCAAAATTGAGCTGCTTTCAGCTCAAAATCGCCCAGTGTGTATGGGCCTTTAGACTAAACACACAAATTACCAATTAAATGGGGAAAATATAGGGGTAACAGTATTAGAAAAGGATTTGGGGGTGCTCATTGATAGTAGATTTAGCAGCAGTACACAATGTCAAAGTGCAGCAACAATGGCAAATAAGGTGTTAGCATCAGGGGTTAAAGTGAGGGGGAACGTGGTGGAACTGAGTTCCACCACCTCAAATGGTAGGGGGAACTAGTTCCACCACCTCCATTTCCCTGCACAGGATTCCAACAGAAAAACCTGCCCCATCACCTACATCAATAGATGTGTTACTGATGAGCTGCAGCCACCTCCCCCTTCCTCAGGTCCTGATGGCTCCATGACCGTCCTCCATCTACAGCCCACCCCTCCTGGTGCTCACACACGCTGTGTCTGTTGGACAGTATTCATCCCTTCCTCAGGTCCCAGTGGCCTCCTTTTCCAGCACGACGTATGTGATGTCATGCTGTCACCACTGCTGAAGTGAAGAAGAGCCATGAGGAGGAGCAGGCTCTGTGCATCTTGAAGACATGATGAGAGGGGGCTGAAGCGACAATAGAAGTGGGGAAGCTGCTGGAAGGATACAGGGCATGGAGCTGCTGGAGGGACACAGGCGGTGAGCTGCTGAAGTGACAGAGGCAGAGATGTGTATAAGGGGCACTACTGTGGGCATTATGTGTATAAGCGGCACTACTCCTGTGGGAATTCTGTATATAAGCAGCACTACTACTGTGGGCATTCTGTATTTCTGTATATAAGTGGCCCATCTACTGTGGGCATTTTATGTATAAGCGGCACTTCTGTGGCCATTATGTGTATAAGTGGCACTACTGTGGTCATTATATGTAAGGGGCACTACTACTGTGGGAATTGTGTATAAGCGCCACTTCTGTGGTCATTATGTGTAAAGGGCACTACTATTGTGGACATTGTGTGTAAGGGGCACTGCTACTGTGGGAATTGTGTATAAGCACCACTTCTGTGGTCATTATATGTATAAGTGGCACTACTGTGGTCATTATGTGTAAGGGGCACTACTACTGTGGGAATTGTGTATAAGGGGCACTACTGTGGGTACTGTATATAAGTGGCACTACTGTGTGACATAACATGTATAGAGGGTACCACTGTGTAGTGCAATGTGCATAAAGGGCACTACTGAGTGATGTAACCTGAATAAGGGGCGTTACTATGCGGTGTAATGTGAATACAATTGTGCTACTGTGTGGTGCAATTTGAATTGAAAGTACTATTATGTGACCAAGTTGCTTCTTTGTGAGATCACTGTCCCTTTATAAAGTATGGGAAGTAGGACACTAATTTATAGTTTGCAGGAGGGTGCCAAAAACTAGAGATGAGCGGGTTCGGTTTCTTTGAATCCGAACCCGCACGAACTTCACTTTTTTTTTCACGGGTCCGAGCGACTCGGATCTTCCCGCCTTGCTCGGTTAACCCGAGCGCGCCCGAACGTCATCATGACGCTGTCGGATTCTCGCGAGGCTCGGATTCTATATAAGGAGCCGCGCGTCGCCGCCATTTTCACACGTGCATTGAGATTGATAGGGAGAGGACGTGGCTGGCGTCCTCTCCATTTAGATTAGATTTAGAAGAGAGAGAGAGAGAGAGATTGCTGTGATACTGTAGATTAGAAGAGAGTGCAGACAGAGTTTAGTGACTGACGACCACAGTGACCAGTGACCACCAGAGACAGTGCAGTTGTTTGTTTTATTTAATATATCCGTTCTCTGCCTGAAAAAAACGATACACAGTCACACAGTGACTCAGTCTGTGTGCACTGCTCAGCCCAGTGTGCTGCACATCAATGTATTGTATATAAAGCTTATAATTGTGGGGGAGACTGGGGAGCACTGCAGGTTGTTATAGCAGGAGCCAGGAGTACATGATAAATAATATTATATTAAAATTAAACAGTGCACACTTTTGCTGCAGGAGTGCCACTGCCAGTGTGACTAGTGGTGACCAGTGCCTGACCACCAGTATATTAGTAGTATTGTATACTATCTCTTTATCAACCAGTCTATATTAGCAGCAGACACAGTACAGTGCGGTAGTTCACGGCTGTGGCTACCTCTGTGTCGGCACTCGGCAGGCAGTCCGTCCATCCATAATTGTATTATAATATATACCACCTAACCGTGGTTTTTTTTTCATTCTTTATACCGTCGTCATACTAGTTGTTACGAGTATACTACTATCTCTTTATCAACCAGTGTACAGTGCGGTAGTTCACGGCTGTGGCTACCTCTGTGTCGGCACTCGGCAGGCAGTCCGTCCAACCATAATTGTATTATATACCACCTAACCGTGGTTTTTTTTTCATTCTTTATACCGTCGTCATACTAGTTGTTACGAGTATACTACTATCTCTTTATCAACCAGTGTACAGTGCGGTAGTTCACGGCTGTGGCTACCTCTGTGTCGGCACTCGGCAGGCAGTCCGTCCATCCATAATTGTATTATAATATATACCACCTAACCGTGGTTTTTTTTTCATTCTTTATACCGTCGTCATACTAGTTGTTACGAGTATACTACTATCTCTTTATCAACCAGTGTACAGTGCGGTAGTTCACGGCTGTGGCTACCTCTGTGTCGGCACTCGGCAGGCAGTCCGTCCAACCATAATTGTATTATAATATATACCACCTAACCGTGGTTTTTTTTTCATTCTTTATACCGTCGTCATACTAGTTGTTACGAGTATACTACTATCTCTTTATCAACCAGTGTACAGTGCGGTAGTTCACGGCTGTGGCTACCTCTGTGTCGGCACTCGGCAGGCAGTCCGTCCAACCATAATTGTATTATATACCACCTAACCGTGGTTTTTTTTTCATTCTTTATACCGTCGTCATACTAGTTGTTACGAGTATACTACTATCTCTTTATCAACCAGTGTACAGTGCGGTAGTTCACGGCTGTGGCTACCTCTGTGTCGGCACTCGGCAGGCAGTCCGTCCAACCATAATTGTATTATAATATATACCACCTAACCGTGGTTTTTTTTTCATTCTTTATACCGTCGTCATACTAGTTGTTACGAGTATACTACTATCTCTTTATCAACCAGTGTACAGTGCGGTAGTTCACGGCTGTGGCTACCTCTGTGTCGGCACTCGGCAGGCAGTCCGTCCATCCATAATTGTATTATAATATATACCACCTAACCGTGGTTTTTTTTTCATTCTTTATACCGTCGTCATACTAGTTGTTACGAGTATACTACTATCTCTTTATCAACCAGTGTACAGTGCGGTAGTTCACGGCTGTGGCTACCTCTGTGTCGGCACTCGGCAGGCAGTCCGTCCAACCATAATTGTATTATAATATATACCACCTAACCGTGGTTTTTTTTTCATTCTTTATACCGTCGTCATACTAGTTGTTACGAGTATACTACTATCTCTTTATCAACCAGTGTACAGTGCGGTAGTTCACGGCTGTGGCTACCTCTGTGTCGGCACTCGGCAGGCAGTCCGTCCATCCATCCATAATTGTATTATATACCACCTAACCGTGGTTTTTTTATACCACCTAACCGTGGCAGTCCGTCCATAATTGTATACTAGTATCCAATCCATCCATCTCCATTGTTTACCTGAGGTGCCTTTTAGTTCTGCCTATAAAATATGGAGAACAAAAAAGTTGAGGTTCCAAAATTAGGGAAAGATCAAGATCCACTTCCACCTCGTGCTGAAGCTGCTGCCACTAGTCATGGCCGAGACGATGAAATGCCAGCAACGTCGTCTGCCAAGGCCGATGCCCAATGTCATAGTACAGAGCATGTCAAATCCAAAACACCAAATATCAGTAAAAAGCCTCTTTTTTTCTTTGCGTCATGTGCTGTTTGGGGAGGGTTTTTTGGAAGGGACATCCTGCGTGACACTGCAGTGCCACTCCTAGATGGGCCCGGTGTTTGTGTCGGCCACTAGGGTCGCTAATCTTACTCACACAGCTACCTCATTGCGCCTCTTTTTTTCTTTGCGTCATGTGCTGTTTGGGGAGGGTTTTTTGGAAGGGACATCCTGCGTGACACTGCAGTGCCACTCCTAGATGTGCCCGGTGTTTGTGTCGGCCACTAGGGTCGCTAATCTTACTCACACAGCTACCTCATTGCGCCTCTTTTTTTCTTTGCGTCATGTGCTGTTTGGGGAGGGTTTTTTGGAAGGGACATCCTGCGTGACACTGCAGTGCCACTCCTAGATGTGCCCGGTGTTTGTGTCGGCCACTAGGGTCGCTAATCTTACTCACACAGTCAGCTACCTCATTGCGCCTCTTTTTTTCTTTGCGTCATGTGCTGTTTGGGGAGGGTTTTTTGGAAGGGCCATCCTGCGTGACACTGCAGTGCCACTCCTAGATGGGCCCGGTGTTTGTGTCGGCCACTAGGGTCGCTAATCTTACTCACACAGCTACCTCATTGCGCCTCTTTTTTTCTTTGCGTCATGTGCTGTTTGGGGAGGGTTTTTTGGAAGGGACATCCTGCGTGACACTGCAGTGCCACTCCTAGATGGGCCCGGTGTTTGTGTCGGCCACTAGGGTCGCTTATCTTACTCACACAGCTACCTCATTGCGCCTCTTTTTTTCTTTGCGTCATGTGCTGTTTGGGGAGGGTTTTTTGGAAGGGACATCCTGCGTGACACTGCAGTGCCACTCCTAGATGGGCCCGGTGTTTGTGTCGGCCACTAGGGTCGCTAATCTTACTCACACAGCTACCTCATTGCGCCTCTTTTTTTCTTTGCGTCATGTGCTGTTTGGGGAGGGTTTTTTGGAAGGGACATCCTGCGTGACACTGCAGTGCCACTCCTAGATGGGCCCGGTGTTTGTGTCGGCCACTAGGGTCGCTTATCTTACTCACACAGCGACCTCGGTGCAAATTTTAGGACTAAAAATAATATTGTGAGGTGAGAGGTATTCAGAATAGACTGAAAATGAGTGTAAATTATGGTTTTTGAGGTTAATAATACTTTGGGATCAAAATGACCCCCAAATTCTATGATTTAAGCTGTTTTTTAGTGTTTTTGGAAAAAAACACCCGAATCCAAAACACACCCGAATCCGACAAAAATAATTCGGTGAGGTTTTGCCAAAACGCGTTCGAACCCAAAACACGGCCGCGGAACCGAACCCAAAACCAAAACACAAAACCCGAAAAATTTCAGGCGCTCATCTCTACCAAAAACCCTAGCACTGGCCCTGGCTTCGCTTAATGTGAGGAGGGGGGGTGGTGTGGGGGCTGGGTAAATGAGTTCCACCACCTCTCCAGGACCACTTTAAGCCCTGGTTAGCATGCATTAAAAGGGAAATTGAGTCAAGGGAAGAGAGTGCAATCCTGCCACTGTATAAATCATTGGTGCGACCGCATCTTAAGTATTGTGTACAGTTCTGGACATCACACTATAAAAGAGACATGTTAGAACTTGAAAAGGTTCAGAGGTGAGCTACCAAATTGATTAAGGGGTTGGAGACTCTGGACTATGAGGAGAGGCTTTCTAGGTTAGATATGTTTACACTAGAAATGAGACAACTAAGAGGAGATATAGGGGGTCATTCCGAGTTGTTCGCTCACAAGCTGCTTTTAGCAGCTTTGCACACGCTAAGCCGCCGCCTACTGGGAGTGAATCTTAGCTTATCAAAATTGCGAACGAAAGATTCGCAATATTGCGAAAATACTTCTCTGTGCAGTTTCTGAGTAGCTCGAGAATTACTCTGCCAGTGCGATAAGTTCAGTGCTTGTCGTTCCTGGTTTGACGTCACAAACACACCCAGCGTTCGCCCAGACACTCCTCCGTTTCTCCAGCCACTCCCGCGTTTTTCCCAGAAACGGTAGCGTTTTTTCGCACACACTCATAAAACGGCCAGTTTCCGCCCAGAAACACCCACTTCCTGTCAATCACATTACGATCACCAGAACGAAGAAAAAACCTCGTAATGCCGGGAGTAAAATTCCTAACTGCATAGCAAATTTACTTGGCGCAGTCGCACTGCGGACATTGCGCATGCGCATTAGCGACTAATCGCTCCGTTGCGACAAAAAAATAACGAGCGAACAACTCGGAATGACCCCCATGATCAATATTTACAAATATATAAAGGGGCAATATGCGGAGCTATCAGGTGATTTGTTTATTAAGAGACCTCTACACAAAACGCGCGGACACCCATTAAGGCTTGAGGAGAGGAAATTTCATACTCAGCGCAAGAAGAGACGTTTCACTGTAAGGGCAATATGAATCAGGGGCATAACCAGAACACTGTGGGCCCTATGGCAACATTTTGGAAGGGCCCCTGTCCCAACACTTCTGCAGCATTTGTTAATTATATGCTCCATAAAAGTGCCCTACACTAGTGAACCATTGTAGTGCCTTAGATAATGTTATGCCCCATAGTAGTACCCTAGTTTATTTTATGAACTATAGTAGTTCCCTAGTTCCTGTTATGTTACACTGTAGGGCTGTCAGTACAAATTATGCCACACAGTACCCCCAATTCACATTATGTCACACTGTAGCTCTACCAGTACACATTATGCCACACAGTACCCTCAATTCACATTATGTCACACTGTAGCTCTACCAGTACACATTATGCCACACAGTACCCCCAATTCACATTATGTCACACTGTAGGGCTGCCAGTACACATTATACAACACAGTATCCCCAACTCACATTATGACATACAGTGCCCCCAGCTCATATTATACCATACTATAGTGTCCTCCAGTTCATTTTATGCCATGTTCCAATGAGCAGGTCCAGGGGCATATAGATATATTCTAGGCCTAAAGGCAAATGTTTGTAAGGTCCCCTAAGTATCACCCAATGGTGAAAATATACAGATAGATCCACGGTTATCTTGGCTTCTTTGCTGCGCCTAGGCACACCATGGTTTATTTACATAAACCCTTCATCTATTGTTCTCAGATGCAATACAATACAGAGTACAATACAGCAGGGGATTAAGTCCGACTGCCCAGTCTCAGTTAATCCTATTAAAGGCCAAGATAAACATGGACCCATCTATATATGACACATGTAACTTTGGCAGGGAAGGTGGGCCCCTCTCAGCTCTGGGCCCCGTAGCAGCTGCACTGCCTGCACCTATGGTAGCTACGCCCTTGGTATGAATATGGAATTGACTGCCAGAGAAGGTTGTAATAGCAGACTCAGTCAATGCGTTTAAAAATGGGTTAGATAAATTTCTAACAGAACAAGATATCTGAGGATATAGCCTTTAACCAGAATAGAATAGGGCACAGGTTCTCAAACTCGGTCCTCAGGACCCCACACGGTTCATGTTTTGCAGGTCACCTGTAGATTTTTAAAATGTGACAGTTGGTGATACACAGTGCAGCTGCTGGGAGACATGGAAAACATGAACCGTGTGGGGTCCTGAGGACCGAGTTTGAGAACCACTGGAATAGGGAATATAATATATATTCAGGTTGAACTCGATGGACTACTAGTCTTTTTTCAACCTCACCAACTATGTTACTATGTAATGACTAAATATAAATGCAGACCAGTAAGCCACTCAATGAGATTTATTAAAAGCCAATAATATATATATATGCAATTATTATTATTGATTGAAAGGGCATCCAAGAAAATTGTGTTCCTCATCATGGTTGACTACTAAAGTCCAGAAATTTGGTAGAATGCAATTAGTGATTCTGGTAAAGGAAAACATTTTTAATCTATTTCATAAATGGCAGAAGAGCCGATTAGCACTGATGGACTATGTACTCTACTAGGATAGATATTATATGCCACATTCAGATGAATAGGCATGTAGGTAACAGGGATCACATTATAGTAACATTTTAACATGAAATTAAATGTTTTGTTATGGAGTTAGAACATTTATAGACCAGAATTAGAGTTCTATGTACAATAAGTGCATGTAAAATGTGACCCATTGCACTTGGACATGCAGATCAGGGAGATAGCATATGGGTCAGAGTTAAGCACTTCTTTATGATATACATTACCTTTTATATTCAATCATGAGGACCTTGAAATATGTTAGTTACAAGGTGTAGATTTGGATCTATGTAAACCAGATGCAAGGTTTGGAGCTGTCTATGATGCTTGTTGCTTCTTTAGTCCATACTCATTTATACACTACAATTTAGTTTGCACATATCTCAATACTAGGTGCTTCATCGTGCCCTACGGGCGCTCTTCACACCGTCGCAAGGGGCTACGCCCCCTTAACCCTTGCATGCCTTTCTGGGGTTCAATATTTGTATTATATAAAGTATTACCTGCATTCCTTTGTTAGTGGTTAAATATTGCACAATGAAAGGGCGTGCGATGGTGAAGGAGGCGCAGCCCCTTGCGACGGCGTGAACAGCACCTGCAGGGCACGATGTACAGAATGTAGTTAGTGCGGGGGGGACTGCGGATGGTGTCTGCAGATGCTGCAGGTGGAGGGGGGGCAGAAGTGGGGGTGGGGCCCGGATGGGGAAGAGTCGGGAGGTGCTGCGGGTGGGGGAGGGGCAGAGGAGTGGGGGATGCAGATTGGGGAGGGGTCCGGAGGCACTGCAGGTGGGGGAGGGGCAGGGGTACCATGGGTGGGAGAGGGGCAGGTGTGGGGATGTTGTGGATGGGTGAAGGGTTCCGGAGGTGCTGTGGGATGGGAAGGGGCGGGAGTGCCGGGGGTGGGGTAGGGGTCCGCAGGCGCCATGGGTAGGGGAGGGGCAGGTACGGGTGGTGCGGCGCATAGGGAAGGAGGTCCGGAGGTGCTGCTGGTGGTGGAGGGGCAGGTGCGGTGGTGCCATTGGTGGGGGAGGGGTGGGGGAGGGGGGGACCGCGGATGGAGGAGGGTGTCTGCAGATGCTGCGGGTGGAGGGGGGCAGGTGTGGGGGGAGACATATAAAGGGGGTGGATGGTGGAGGGGGCCTGGAGGTGCTGTGGGTGGTGAAGGGGCGGAGGAGTGGGAGCCGCGGGTGGTGTAGGGGGTCTGGAGGCACAGCGTGTGGGGGAGGGGTGGAGTGCCGCATGTGGTGGAGGGGAAGGTGCGGAGGTGTGGTGCATTGGGGAGAGGTCTGGAGGCGGTGCGGGTACTGTACCTGCCAAAAAGGTAGTTGGAGGGTATGCAGTAACAGGGCCAGGACAGGGGTGACAGGGTCAGAACAGGGTTGACGGGGCCAGGACAGGGGTGACAGGGTCAGAAAAGGGGTGACGGGGCCAGGACAGGGGCGACGGGGCCAGGAAAGAAATGACAGGGACAGGATAGGGGTGACAGGCCAGGGTAGGGGTGGCAGGAACAGGACAGGGGTGACAGGGCCAGTATAGGGTTGACAGGGCAAGCACAGGGGTAACAGGGCCAGGATAGGGGTAACAGGGCCAGCATAAGGGTAACAGGGCCAGCATAAGGGTGACAGGACCAGCATAAGGGTGAAAGGGCCAGGATAAGGGTGACAGGGCCAGGATAAGGGTGGCAGGGCAAGGCCAGGGGTGACAGGGACATGACAGAACACAGGGCACGGGAGAGATTGGTATTAGGGACAAAACAGTGGTGACAGACAGATGTGTCTTACCGGAGTCACTGCTGCTGGCTGCTGCTGTTCCACTCCAACCTGTTGGGATCTGCTGCTGGTGGAGACTTGGCATGGCTGACTCTCTTAGACTGGAGTCCTGCTTCCTCTGCCCGTCCGCATCCCTCCCCCCCTCCTCAGTCACACACCGCAGACCTCGCGCAGCTGCCAGGCACTGTGGTAAGGGGAGACTGGGAGTGACTGGTTAGCCCCCAGGAGATGCTGCGGCTGGAGGGAGGAGGGGGTCGGAGCCTGCAAGCAGCTCGGACTTCTGCAGCGTTACCCGCCAGCTAAAGTGTGTGAAGGAGCTGGGCGCACCTCACTGTGGGTGGCAGCGCTGCAGCTAGCGGTGGGGTTGCCGGGGCTGGAGATAACAGAGGCAGTACGGAACCTGCACAGCGGCAGGTGCCCCACAAAACTGCAGCTAAGAAGCGTGGAGTGTGCCAGAAAGTGACGCTCCTCAGCGCCAGAGAGGGGGGGGGGGGTCAAGCACACAGTGAGCCGGTGCCCGTCTGTCTGTACGGCATACCCCCTCACACACCCCCATACCTCCCAAATGTCCCAATTTTCGCGGGACAGTCCCATTTTTTTGGGTCTGTCCCGCTGTCCCACCCGCGGGTCGCAGTGTCCCGCGGTAACGGGGGGGTCAGTTGGAAAGCTCCTGTACTCGCTGTTCTGTTTAGCAGAGCAGCGGTGAATAGTGGAGACAGAGGGAGAGGGGGCATCAGGGGGTATGGATTAAGGGGGGTTCCAGCAGCAGAGCCGGATTAAGGGGGGGGGCAGGGGGTACGTACCGTTGGCCCCACAGTTTTAGGGGGCCCCCCGGCTCGAGTAGCTCTGTCCCAGCTCAGAAGATCCCCCGTCCTGCCAGCAACAACGGCAGCATTGTGCTACAGTCAGCACACGCTGCTGCGTGTTGGCAGGTCTGTGGTGTTGCAGGGAGGCAGCAGTCTCCCTGCTTTCTTCTGCCTGTGCGGGTGTGTAGAGGGGAGCGACCACCTCCTCTGGATTTAGCCCTAGCTGAGGGGCCAAAATTCCATTTAAAAAAAAAAATAAATCCCGGAATTTGCGTGAGGGGGCGTGGCCTCGCGTCCCGCGATTAGGCCACGCCCCCAACCCACAGCAGGCACAGCAATGAGATAGGGCTCCCCTGTCACAAGTGCCCTGGGCCCCCCGGACTCATAATCAGCCCCTGGGGGCATGCCAGCAGCTCACAGAGTGCTGGGCATGCCCCCTCACTGACGAAAACGGAGACCCTCCCGTTAAGCCACGCCCCCTTTTTCGCCGAGTGTGTGTCCCTCCATCTGCCTGAAGAAAGCTCCTGAAGAAAGCTGGGAGGTATGCACCCCTGCCTGTGCCATGCCCATACTATCTGCTTCTGCTCCTAGTCTCCTGTAGATTTGGCCAGATCTGTGACTCATTTGACTAACTCCGCCCAGTGTTGTGACTCCGCCCAGCGTTAGCAAATGAATCACAAGGTCACAGATCTGGGCTATTATATAGGAGATGCTATATATGCGTGCTATCTTAGGGTAAAATTAGCCTTTGTATCAGTTGTGATTTACTAAGCTTTGGAAAGAGATGAAGTAGAGTAGTTGCCCACAGCAAGCAACCAGTTTCTGTCATTTCAAAGACTGCTAGATAAATGAAAGCAACTTTTCCCACTTAATCTCTCTCCAAAGCTTGAATCATCTCCCCCATAATACAGTACCTTCACACAGACTTTTATTTGATGGGTTCCATGTGTTTTGGAAATATGAGTGTAGCACATAAAAACAGAACTGCATGGGATCACATAGACATCTACAATATAGCATTTTCTCTTATGCTCTATAGCACAGGTTCTCAAACTCGGTCCTCAGGACCCCACACAGTGCATGTTTTGCAGGTCTCCTCACAGAATCACAAGTGAAATCATTTGCTCCACCTGTGGACCTTTTAAAATGTGTCAGTGAATAATGAATACATCTGTGCACCTGCTGGGTTACCTGCAAAACATGCACTGCGTGGGGTCCTGAGGACCGAGTTTGAGAACCACTGCTCTATAGTGCACCTGTATGGACAAGAGACACATGAGAAATATTATCCTGTCTGAATACAGCAATACATACAGTAAAATACCATCCTTCCCTGGTTCTCTTCAACCCTTAAATAGGGTGCTGGAAGGCTAATATGACATTTTCTAGCCCCAGCATAAATTTTGCTAGCCATAAATATTGGTACACCTGCTGACTGGTGATACCAAAGAGAGTCAGATAAATAGCTTCCATAACGATTTATACAGAATAATTATTCACGTCACTCATGTAATATATCGATATACGAGGATAGGCTCATACAAGTAAAAAATGTTGGGATAGACACATTATTGCTATACTTTTAAATAAACACATCTGATTAACAATGTATATTAAAAAAAATATTCTTTTGTTTGTTGGATTGTTTGTTGCTTTCAAGATTATTTGTCACACTGAAACAATATCTTGGTTTATTATTCATTTGATTTAAGATTAAGTGACTGCATTTAAATAAAAATACAATTTATAATTCATTAACCTGTTAAAAAAAGAACATTTTCAAATAAGGTTTGTGAGTTTTCGTTTATCATTACACTCAAGTGAGTAATGTACATATTAAAACAATTTTATGTTATGTTCTGGCAGAGTGAGATCCCTTGAGGTGTAAAATGCTATTTTTAAAAATTCAGAAAGCTATACCATATGGCTTTACCCTCTAGATTCTCTGTGGTGATAGCTTTATATAACTGTATTCTGATGTATCACACCTTAATGAGACATATTTTCTATGATATAGTGTGTCATGAACAATTGTTTCTGTGTAATATCCCTTTAAAGATGGAGGATACTATATGTATTTTTAGTATGTCTTAATATTTTCTGGCCATAAGTAGCCTCTAGCTTAATTTCATCTGTCCTATATTCCAGTGGTCTTTAAATAAAGATATAGGAAACAGAACAGCCATATTCTCTTCTTTCACCCTATGGCTTAGTGACAAAACAACACAGCCCACGGAGCAATTCAACAAATGCAAATCCTAACGGACAGAGAATAATTTTTAGAGGAAGTGCTCCTTATATTCATAGAATTTATTTAAAAGTAAAAACTGATTTTGAGTGGGATTACAGTTATTTCTGTAAAATAATTGTCAAGCTGTCCGCCCTAAGAGATACAAAATTGATTGACACTTTAAAAAAAGATGACGAATAGAGAAGGGCAATTTTCGTGTCAATTTCTTCTTTATACAATTCAAACTTTAAACAAATTAAGCTGGATAAATGAACTTTCACATCACTATTCAGATGATGTTGCAATTTAGATCCTTAGGGTGGTAACTTGTGGTTGTGCCTGTCCCCCAAGCTCCATTTCAAATTTACATATACCTGGACACAAAGAAGTTGATTAAGCTTAAATACTTTGTGTCGCTGTCAACATTTATAAAGCTCTCATTAGCTACAGACTGTTGCTTCCTGTCCACTGCATCTCCTGCAGGTACGCATATATCCAGTTTTGAAGGCTTTATACACAGGCTAAGACCCTATTTAAGCTTACATAGAAAGAGAAACAAAGGATATAAATAATAGATATGATAGTGCCGTATTGCAATTTAACCAAGCAGTCTAATATAAAAGCAGGGCATCTGTTCTGGTATTTTCCTCATCTCACTGTGTTTTTCATGAATGACTGAATTTAAAAGTTATTCCAACATTCTGTTAATTTGACAGTCTACAGCCGCATGTAACCTCTGGGCTATTTTCTACTAAAAAGGACAGTATTAGAGAGAAATGTGGGAAGAGAAACAGTGTGGCATTGAGTTCCCCATCACCTTCTGGAATCAGTATGGGACAATTCTGAATGTGGAACTGGATACAGGTGCTGTAAGACACCATTCCAAAATTTGGTAGAATTTCAATGACTTAATGGCCATGAACATATCTATAGACCATGAAATCGTATAATTTGTGTATTCATGTAAATATTTGTAATTAAAAACAAAACACAATTTGATGATATATTTACACAATGAAAATGAATTATTATTATTTTGAATATGAGCTATGAACACCACTGAAATCAAAATGTATATTTGCGTGGAGTAGCTAAGTGTAGGGAGTATCTTTTTTCTCCCACTTATATCCTTTATATATCCTGTTTATCTCAGCTGTTTCGCCATCAAACTGGGTATTACAGCAGGATACTATCTCTCTTGATCACAAGGGCTCCAACGTGAGATCATGTGCGGTGCCTCTCTGCCTGCTTACTGGAGTTCTCCACAACCAAGTCACTGGGGTTTGGTGTCCGTCTCTGGCTCCCTAGTCTGTTGTACTTACCTGAGGGCTGTCTCCTGGCTGTATCCTCCAAGATCCTGTGAGTGACTACTGCCATTTGACTTCACTCTGACTCCTGTCCATCTGCTGCGGTGTTTGGGGCATGGTGGTCGTGGGTTGCCGCCATCTTGATGTTGCTTCCCCTTCAGCTGTGGTATAGCACTTCTGACTGCTCCGGCATCACTTGGGCAGTATATAAAATATCCTTGTCAGATTCACATCACTGCAGCTGTGGCTGTTCTACCTTGCTGTCTCCTGCTTCAGCAGTCATTTGGCATTTCTGCCAGTCCTTCTCCTGTACATTGACTGCCTGATCCCTCCTGCTGTTGGTCTCATTGAAGTCTGCTGGTATCTCTGGTGGTGGTCTAGCCACCATCTTGCCACTTGTCTCCTTCTCGACTGGTATTTCCATCTCAATGATGGCTGGCTCCCTGCAGCAAATACTACAGGCAATTAATGCGTCCACTCAAAGGCTCCTCATTTAGCTTGGAGATGTAGAAGCTGTGAGTTCTGAAACTGCCATCCGCATGTCTTCAATGCCAGCGCAACTTCTGGATTTATCCTACCCAAGGGATGTGTTTAATCCTGATATTGATATAATTTCAGTCCTTGGGTGTCTTGACTTTATTCAGGGCTTTCTGTAGATCCATTTTACATTTCTGCTGGCTTCATTGAAGCTTCAAGACCCTTTATTCAAGTGCGTAATGTACTTTTCTGCATGTCCCAGGGTGAGCGGTAGGTTACTGGAGTAATCGTTCAAGTACCCTTTGGTGTGCGTCCTTGGGAGGACAGAGACAGGACTGTTTTCGTAGACTTACAAGAGAAAGAGGCCTTACAGAATTAATATTTAATATTTTTGCAGCCATCATTTTGCTTTAATGTTTGCACCTTTTACATACCTGACTGTTTGAAAACGTTTAAATATTCTCTTACCTGTGCTGTATATACATTGGTATAATGCTTAGTATTATGCATGGGCGGTACACTGTATCCTTATAATGTAGGTGAGCCGGGCTTAACCTAGCTAAGACCATTAGTCTATTGCCCTTGTCAGTTATGTGTTTTATTATCCTTCATTTGGGTGGAGGGAGGGGTTTAGTTATTGTAGTTTAAGGGGGGGGGGGGGGTATGGGGATCCAGGTACACCTAGGTTGGGGTTAGGTTATAGAGGTTGGGGGGTTATTGGGTGGTATGTTTTGGGGTTTTTGGTTTTGTTTAGTTTTGTTGCATCGGCAGATGTGGGTGTTCCGCATTTTGATAACTGCATACTGCTTTCATGTGCAACTATTATATTTAAGATTTGTAGTTGCGAGGTATTTGTATACCTAGTTTTTTTATATTATTCTTGTTATATTTGCCTCTTGTACCCCTTTCTTTCTATGATCTCCAGCTTATAAACCTGTATGGCAGCTTTAGGTTCTTATTGCTTAACAGTATGTAGTGGGTGCTCTACATATCCTGTTGTTTTTTGTACAGCTTTTCCTTTATTTGTATACACTGCCCTATGATATTCTCCATTGCATGTCACATCTGTTTCATTACGTCTGCCATTATTATACATCTCACTCATTTTACTTGATTGTATGGGTATGTTTTGGGAAAAATTGTAAGATCAATTAAAATGATTGCATTAAAAAAATTATATTTGCACTTGAGGTTCATGTTTCGCAATTAATAAATACCATTAAAATGTATTGAATAATTTTAAATCAATTTGATCAGCAAAGTGATACTCGGGATGCAATTATTAAGGGGCCAATAGATTAGTTGTATATTTACTAAATGTCGGTTTTTCAAAGCCACCAGATATTTTAGCAATGATTCCTGTTGCCATTTTAAAGTTATCGGCAACACACACCAATGATCAGTGGCTTTGAAAAACCTGTCATTTATCAAATCTATCCCTTAGCTTTATGACAGCATTCCTTTATAGAACAATTTCTGAATGATGAAATGGAATCAGGAGAGGAGCTGTCTGTTAAGTAAGTACTGAAGAAGCAAAGATTCGCTGAATGCAATGAAGGGACATACTTTTGGTAAAACACTATGCAAACTGAATGTTAGCTGCAAATCATAAAATCTTCACCCTATCCATCACAATACGATAGTAATGGTAGTTTTAAAAAAAATAACATTATTTATATTTAAGTTTATCTTAATGTTATTGGAATTTTGTATCAACTGTTATGTTTGTTTGTTTGTTTGTTTGTTTGTTGTATTTATTTATGAAACATTTCTATTACTAAACTGGTACAGATTTTTTTTATAAAAAATATATTTTATTATTTACCTTTAGTTTAGGTTTGATAAATAATAAAATAAAATAATAAATATCAAATGCAATTAGTGTAGCCCACATTTATTTTAAATCTTGCCAGAAAATGGTAAAAAAAAAAAAAAAAAAAAATGTAAATACTGTATGACAATCTCCTTTTTTCCCCCCTGTTTTCATGTTTTGACTTCCAGGATTGGAAATGTGTGTAGAATACACAAAGTATTTTTATCTGAAACATTTTATTGTATTTTATTTTGTAATGATAAAAATTTTTAATTCTCAAGAATATTTGATAGTTTAATTACCAGTTAATTTTCCATAAAATATTATATGTAACAAAAAATTAAATCACACACGTTTCTATATGGTTTATAATACAAATATTGTGTCCACAGCCAAGAACCTTCACAAGTGGCTACTCATATACAGTAGCTGGACTGGTTAACTATGAAAGCACAGAAGTGGAACAATCTTCTTTGCAGACTGGAGAAGGATCTGTAAGGGTGCCAGAACCTTAGGCTGAGTTATCAGATGAAGGAAAGAAGCTGGCATGGTTCACTGATGGATCAGCTGTTCTGACAGCACCAGTAAAAATATATGGATAGTGGCTGCTTTCCAGACAATCTCCTAAACAGCACTACATGAGAGTGTGGAAGATGGATCCAGTCAATATGCAGAACTGAGAGCTGTAGCCATGCTCTTGGAAGAAACCAAAGGCCCGCTCATCATATACACTGACAGTTGGGCTGTGTTCCAATGCCTGACCACATGGATGCACACCTAGTGCTAGAATGAATAGAAAGTACATGACAAAGTCATCTGGGGAGGAACCCAGCTATGGAAGGGATCTGGACTTAATGCACAAACAGAAGGGTGTTAATTGTACATGTCAATGCCCAAACTGGCCTGGAGGGCAATAAAGTAGCAGATGACTTGGTCCAAGTCAGAACACTTGCTCTCTTCTCTGAAGAACAAACAGAACTGTATAATCTGGGATAGTGGGTCCATGCTCAGTGTGGCCATTGAGGAGCTGAAGGCACCTGTGCCTATGATTCAACAAATGGCTAGAGGAATCGTGGAGAAATGTGAAACTTGTCAGTTGGGATTTATATACATAGGTGAACATGCAAGACAGGTATGGCAGATTGATTTCTTTGGCCCTATGCCTGCAGGACGTGGGGGCAGTGATGTAACTAGAAATTTTGCTCCCCCAAGCCAAAAGAGTTTCTGGTGCCCCCCCTCCTTCAAAAAAAGGGGACATGGCCTCACTACAGGTGGTGTGGCCTCACTACAAGGGGTGTGGCATTTCAGGAAAAGACCTTATACCCTAGTTTTGCAACCTGCACGACATTGGCCACCACAGAAAAAAATAAAAACCTGATTCATGCCCTTTACATTATTTGTCATTTTTTTCTCCTTGTAGTAATGACCCTTACACATTGCCTCACACCGCAATGCCCATTACACATTATACCACACACCATAATGCCCCTTACACATTATGCCACACACTGTAATGCCCAACAGATTATACCACACACCATAATGCCCATTACACAATAGGCCACACACCGTAATGCCCCTGACACATTATGCCACCGACCAGAATGCCCCCCCCCCACAATATACCACACACCACAATGCCCATTACACAGTATGCCACACACCCAATGCCTGTTATACATTGTGCCACACACCGCAATGCCCGTGATGCACTAACGTTTCTAATCACTTTTAAATTACCTGCTCTTTGCCAGGTGTTTTGTGCTCTGGGTTTGATGCTCGTTGCCTGGGGTTTCATGGTCTGGGTTCCATGCTCATTGCTAGGGCTGTGTAATGCTTGTTGCCTGGGGATTTTCATGCTGTGGGTGTCATGCTTATTGCCAGGGGTGTGTAATGCTCGTTGCCAGGGGTTTTCATGCACTGGGTGTCGTGTCAATACTGGGAGATGGGGCTATGATCACTTGGGAGGGTACAAGCTGTTCCCCACTCTAAGAGAAGAGAAGGACCCATATAAACACAACCTGCTGGGCCCCATAAATTAGATGTCTGCCACTAAATATGGAACCCTGGGCACCCTGTAATATTGATCACCTAACACATAACAGTGGGGTACTGAATAATCATGGTACAGAAACAATAGGGGTGCATAATGATTCGTACTGCACTCCAGAATAGTCCTGTACCACAGTGTTACCAGTCAGACTAATGCCAATGTCCCTACACAAACTTTCTTACTGTACTATGTATCCATTAGGCCTCTCCTCCCCCAATATTTATGTCCACAGGTCACGCAAAACTGGTGTATTTATAACCACAGCGTCCAAACATTACATTCCTGCACAGCCCCTAGCATTCCAGCTCCCTATATGACAAGCATATACTGTCCAACAAATTTTTGTGGCCCCTGGGACTCCAGTACTTCCAAATAACCAGTCTATTTCATGCCTGAGCACACATTCACATCCCTGCCCATTCCAGTGACTCAGAGGCCCCTAGTAATCAAGGTCTCGCTTATAGCTGGTATATACTGTCTAACTAAGCCTGATGTGGCATGGGGCCGCAGCACCCCTGAATTCCTGATGCTGCTTACACATCACTTTCCTGCACAGCGATTGGACCTGGGACTCCCGGTACTTGTTTACCAGCACCCCAGGTCCCACCTATAACAGGGGGCCCTGCATCTCCCTCCACCAGTCTATACCATTACTACACATACACACGTAACAGCAACAGACATCATGTTGGTCCTCGTGGCCCCCAGCAGCTGTACCCATCTTAATGAACTGGATGGTGTGTGTGGAATTGCCCACCCTACTTCCTCCTCCTACCACCACTTGTCGGTGCTGGTCTTGCACGAGCCGTCCTTCCAGCCGGCCATGCCCAAGAAGGGGGTCCCTGCATCGCGCCATGATACAATGGTTGCCTGAGGGGCCCTGGACAGCTCTGCCGGTGGGGGGGCGGGAGGGAGAGGGTGGGGCCTCTGCAGGTATGCTAATTGGCAGTATATTCAGAAGATGTGGGAGTAAGGCGATAGGCATGCACACCATGCCACGCCTCCCACATGCCAGCGCAGAGGTGTATGCCGGATGCAGGCACCCGGCAGGCTCTCAGCACAGTATTTGACAGCTGCCGGGTGCCGGAAGTCTTCAGTCAGCCAAGTGCAATCACACATGCGGCTGCCACAATACAGTAGTCCTGTCGAAGGACCCTAGCGGTAAATCTGCTACTAGGCGGAGCCCCCGCAGCTCTGCGCCTCCAAGCCTACGCAGTGGCTGTAGGGGCTGTAGTTACGCCACTGTGTGTGGGGTTTAATACTGCTGTGGACACCTAATCTGGAGTTCTTATCACATGTTCCTCTGCCAGTGCAGAATAAAAAACTGCTAGCAAGTTGCTAGAAGATCTTACTCTACATTATGAAATTCCTCTGGAAATCAAGTCTGACAACGGTTCTTATTTTGCAGGGAATCAAGTAAAGGCTTGGGCGGCAGACAGGTTAGTGTACTGGGTGTACTGCATTCCCTATCACCATCAGGCAACAGATTTAATAGAATGTAGACTCCTGCAAAAGCAATTCCATAAATGTGCTCCCACATATATTTTGAGGGGGTGAGATAAGATGCTCCAAGAGTCAATATGTTGTATGAATGAGAGATTGGTAAGTGAGCTAACCCCATAAAAAAAACTATTCACGCCCCCAAACCCTAGTAGTGAACATGCTAGTACCTAATACAGTTCAATAAATAAAAGTAGTGTTTAAAGGGATTCCACAGTGCCTGTTAAGACATACCTAGACAGACTTACATCTTTGCAAATGATATCTTAGATGTACAAGAGGGGAATGTCAGACCTTCCTGCACTTGGGATTACAGGGTCAGCACGGATGAGACAGAGTTTTGTGTTATGGAGTCCCATAATGGAAGACAGGAGACAGAGCAGACAATCGGAACATTTTCGTACAAGGAAAGTTGAGTGTGAGCATATTAATCTTACTGTGGGCTATACAAACTTAGACAGAAGTGCAGATAAACCCGTTTCTATGCAGGCCCAGCGCATCCCGCTCAGAAAAGGGATGAAAAGCAGGTAGGCGCCTGGCTGGAGAGGCGCATTCCCTGCTCTGCATCCCTTTGGTCCCTGCTGCTGCCGGCTGTTGCGCCTGTAACACTGTATGTCAGGCAGCAGCGCCAGCAGCTGTGGAAATAGAGAGAGGACCAGATGTCAGCAACCACCTCTAGTGAAATGCAGCAAGCGCTTTCCCGGGCCGGCCCGTCTCACTCGGCTGTAGAGATGGCTACTGAGTCTCTGTCTCAACACAGTGACTCGAATCATCAGGAAGTGTGAATGATTCGAGTCACTCACTGTTTAATGAGTCGAGACAGCAGCAGCAGCAGCAGCCTCTCTCAGCCAGAGGGAGGAAACTCTGTGTCCTGTGTCCTTCAGTCAGTGTGTTCTGCTGTCTTTAGCTGTGATTGGCCAGAGGCTATACCAGGTGACACCCAGTGGGAGGGGGGAGGGAGCAGTCACGACTCACCAGTCAGTGGGGGAAATTTACTAAGCTCCCGATTTTGACCGAGATGCCGTTTTTTCATCAAAGTGTCATCTCGGTAATTTACTAAGCACTAATCACGGCAGTGATGAGGGCATTCGTAATTTTTTGCAAGTTCAGGTAAAAAATTACGAATGAATACACCATCGGTCAAAACGCGGCTGTTTAAGTATGAATCTCGGTCATTTACTAAGAAGTGCAAAGCAAAAAAAGAACAAACACTGCCGTGAAAAATTACAACTCGTAAAAAAGTGCTAAAAAAAACCAGACCTGCTTTTTTTATTCGTGATTGGATAGGCATGCACGGATCCATGAGATCCGTGCATGTATATCAGTGGGAAGGGGTGGGAAAGTGCTTATTTTTTCAAAAAAAATTGCGTGGGGTCCCCCCTCCTAAGCATAACCAGCCTCGGGCTCTTTGAGCCGATCCTGGTTGCAGAAATATGGGGAAAAAAATGACAGGGGTTCCCCCATATTTAAGCAACCAGCATCGGGCTCTGCGCCTGGTCCTGGTCCCAAAAATACGGGGGACAAAAAGAGTAGGGGTCCCCCGTATTTTTAAAACCAGCACCGGGCTCCACTAGCTGGACAGATAATGCCACAGCCGGGGGTCACTTTTATATAGTGCCCTGCGGCCGTGGCATCAAAAATCCAACTAGTCACTCCTGGCCGGGGTACCCTGGGGGAGTGGGGACCCCTTCAATCAAGGGCCCCCCCCCCCAGCCACCCAAGGGCCAGGGGTGAAGCCCGAGGCTGTCCCCCCCCATCCAATGGGCTGCGGATGGGGAGGCTGATAGCCCTTGTTATAACAGAAAAGATATTGTTTTTAGTAGCAGTACTACAAGGCCCAGCAAGCCTCCCCCGCATGCTGGTACTTGGAGAACCACAAGTACCAGCATGCGACGGAAAAACGGGCCCGCTGGTACCTGTAGTACTACTACTAAAAAAATACCCAAAAAAAGACAAGACACACACACCGTGAAAGTATAATTTTATTACATACATACACACATACATACATACTTACCTTAAGTTCCCACGCAGGTCGGTCCTCTTCTCCAGTAGAATCCAAGGGGTACCTGTTGAAGAAATTATACTCACGAGATCCAGGGGTCCAGGCTCCTCGGGAAATCCAGGGGTAATCCACGTACTTGCATAAAATAAGAAAACGGAAAGCCGAGCCACGAACTGAAAGGGGCCCCATGTTTTCACATGGGACTCCTTTCCACGAATGCCAGAAACCCACTCTGACTGATGTCTAAGTGGGTTTCTTCAGCCAATCAGGGAGTGCCACGTTGTAGCACTCTCCTGATCGGCTGTGTGCTCCTGTACTGAGTGACAGGCGGCACACGGCAGTGTTACAATGTAGCACCTATGCGCTCCATTGTAACCAATGCTGGGAACTTTCTGCCCTGCGGTTGACCTAAAGTGACGTCACCGCTGAGCAGAAAGTTCCCAGCATTGGTTACAATGGAGCGCATAGGCGCTACATTGTAACACTGCCGTGTGCCGCCTGTCACTCAGTACAGGAGCACACAGCCGATCAGGAGAGTGCTACAACGTGGCACTCCCTGATTGGCTGAAGAAACCCACTTAGACATCAGTCAGAGTGGGTTTCTGGCATTCGTGGAAAGGAGTCCCATGTGAAAACATGGGGCCCCTTTCAGTTCGTGGCTCGGCTTTCCGTTTTCTTATTTTATGCAAGTACGTGGATTACCCCTGGATTTCCCGAGGAGCCTGGACCCCTGGATCTCGTGAGTATAATTTCTTCAACAGGTACCCCTTGGATTCTACTGGAGAAGAGGACCGACCTGCGTGGGAACTTAAGGTAAGTATGTATGTATGTGTGTATGTATGTAATAAAATTATACTTTCACGGTGTGTGTGTCTTGTCTTTTTTTGGGTATTTTTTTAGTAGTAGTACTACAGGTACCAGCGGGCCCGTTTTTCCGTCGCATGCTGGTACTTGTGGTTCTCCAAGTACCAGCATGCGGGGGAGGCTTGCTGGGCCTTGTAGTACTGCTACTAAAAACAATATCTTTTCTTTTATAACAAAGGCTATCAGCCTCCCCATCCGCAGCCCATTGGATGGGGGGGGACAGCCTTGGGCTTCACCCCTGGCCCTTGGGTGGCTGGGGGGGGACCCCTTGATTGAAGGGGTCCCCACTCCCCCAGGGTACCCCGGCCAGGAGTGACTAGTTGGATTTTTGATGCCACGGCCGCAGGGCACTATATAAAAGTGACCCCCGGCTGTGGCATTATCTGTCCAGCTAGTGGAGCCCGGTGCTGGTTTTAAAAATACGGGGGACCCCTACTCTTTTTGTCCCCCGTATTTTTGGGACCAGGACCAGGCGCAGAGCCCGATGCTGGTTGCTTAAATATGGGGGAACCCCTGTCATTTTTTTCCCCATATTTCTGCAACCAGGATCGGCTCAAAGAGCCCGAGGCTGGTTATGCTTAGGAGGGGGGACCCCACGCAATTTTTTTTATTATTTTACAGTGTTTAATTAAAAAAAAAAAAAAAATAAACCCCAGCACGGATCACACAGATCCGGCCGAGATTGATTGTAAAAAAAGTCGGCAGTGTTTTGCTAATCACTGCCGTAAAAATAGGTAAAAAACCACGAATGACATCGACATCGGAAGAAAAAAAAAACCCGAATACGACAGCTTAGTAAATCCATCGTAATCAATTCAAAAAGTTGCAGTTTTACACTGTCGATGTCATTCGTGATTGAACTTTGACCTTTTTTCGGAAATTACGAATCTTAGTAAATTTACCCCAGTGAGTGCTGTGCTGCTGTGCCTGATCCATGTCGTGAATCATGATTCATCCTGAGTCTGCCAGTGAGTTGAGACAGTTGTACACTGTGTAGACTCAGGGGGGTTTATTTACTAAGATTCGTAATTTCCGAAAAAAGGTCAAAGTTCAATCACGAATGACATCGACAGTGTAAAACTGCAACTTTTTGAATGGATTACGACTAATTTACTAAGCTGTCGTATTCGTGTTTTTCTTTGCTTCCGATGTCGATGTCATTCGTGTTTTTTTACCTAATTTAACGGCAGTGATTAGCAAAACACTGCCGTTTTTTTTTACAATCAATCTCGGCCGGATTTGTGTGATCCGTGCTGGGGTTTTTTTTTTTTTTTAAAGTAAACAATGTAATTTTTTTAAAAAAAATGCGTGGGGTCCCCCCTCCTAAGCATAACCAGCCTCGGGCTCTTTGAGCCGATCCTGGTTGCAGAAATATGGGGAAAAAAATGACAGGGGTTCCCCCATATTTAAGCAACCAGCATCGGGCTCTGCGCCTGGTCCTGGTCCCAAAAATACGGGGGACAAAAAGAGTAGGGGTCCCCCGTATTTTTAAAACCAGCACCGGGCTCCACTAGCTGGACAGATAATGCCACAGCCGGGGGTCACTTTTATATAGTGCCCTGCGGCCGTGGCATCAAAAATCCAACTAGTCACCCCTGGCCGGGGTACCCTGGGGGAGTGGGGACCCCCTCAATCAAGGGGTCCCCCCCCCCAGCCACCCAAGGGCCAGGGGTGAAGCCCGAGGCTGTCCCCCCCCATCCAATGGGCTGCGGATGGGAGGGCTGATAGCCTTTGTTGTAAAATAAAAGATATTGTTTTTAGTAGCAGTACTACAAGTCCCAGCAAGCCTCCCCCGCATGCTGGTACTTGGAGAACCACAAGTACCAGCATGCGGCGGAAAAACTGGCCCGCTGGTACCTGTAGTACTATTACTAAAAAAATACCCAAAAAAACACAAGACACACACACCGTGAAAGTATAATTTTATTAAATACATACACACATACATACATACTTACCTTATGTTCCCACGCAGGTCGGTCCTCTTCTCCAGTAGAATCCAAGGGGTACCTGTTGAAAAAATTATACTCACGAGATCCAGTGGTCCAGGCTCCTCGGCAAATCCAGGGTTAATCCACGTACTTGAATAAAATAAAAAAAACGCTGTCACGACCACGAACTGAAAGGTGACCCATGTTTGCACATGGGTCACCTTGCCCCGAATGCCAGAAACCCACTTTGCCTTCTGGCTAAGTGGGTTTCTTCAGCCAATCAGGGAGTGCCACGTTGTAGCACTCTCCTGATCAGCTGTGTGCTCCTGTCTTCACTGACAGGCAGCACACGGCAGTGTTACAATGTAGCGCCTATGCGCTACATTGTAACCAATGATGGGAACTTTCTGCCCTGCGTTTGACCTAAAGTGACGTCACCGCTGAGCAGAAAGTTCCCATCATTGGTTACAATGGAGCGCATAGGCGCTACATTGTAACACTGCCGCGTGCTGCCTGTCAGTGAGGACAGCAGCACACAGCTGATCAGGAGAGTGCTACAACGTGGCACTCCCTGATTGGCTGAAGAAACCCACTTAGCCAGAAGGCAAAGTGGGTTTCTGGCATTCGGGGCAAGGTGACCCATGTGCAAACATGGGTCACCTTTCAGTTCGTGGTCGTGACAGCGTTTTTTTATTTTATTCAAGTACGTGGATTAACCCTGGATTTGCCGAGGAGCCTGGACCACTGGATCTCGTGAGTATAATTTTTTCAACAGGTACCCCTTGGATTCTACTGGACAAGAGGACCGACCTGCGTGGGAACTTAAGGTAAGTATGTATGTATGTGTGTATGTAATAAAATTATACTTTCACGGTGTGTGTGTCTTGTGTTTTTTTGGGTATTTTTTTAGTAATAGTACTACAGGTACCAGCGGGCCAGTTTTTCCGCCGCATGCTGGTACTTGTGGTTCTCCAAGTACCAGCATGCGGGGGAGGCTTGCTGGGACTTGTAGTACTGCTACTAAAAACAATATCTTTTATTTTTCAACAAAGGCTATCAGCCCTCCCATCCGCAGCCCATTGGATGGGGGGGGACAGCCTCGGGCTTCACCCCTGGCCCTTGGGTGGCTGGGGGGGGACCCCTTGATTGAAGGGGTCCTCACTCCCCCAGGGTACCCCGGCCAGGGGTGACTAGTTGGATTTTTGATGCCACGGCCGCAGGGCGCAGTATAAAAGTGACCCCTGGCTGTGGCATTATCTGTCCAGCTAGTGGAGCCCGGTGCTGGTTTTAAAAATACGGGGGACCCCTACTCTTTTTGTCCCCCGTATTTTTGGGACCAGGACCAGGCGCAGAGCCCGATGCTGGTTGCTTAAATATGGGGGAACCCCTGTCATTTTTTTCCCCATATTTCTGCAACCAGGATCGGCTCAAAGAGCCCGAGGCTGGTTATGCTTAGGAGGGGGGACCCCACGCAATTTTTTTTAACAACAAAAAACACTTTCCCACCCCTTCCCATTGATATACATGCACGGATCTCATGGATCCCTGCATGCATCTCAAATCACGAATAAAAAAAGCAGGTCTGTTTTTTTTTAGGACTTTTTTGCGAATTGTAATTTTTCACGGCAGTGTTTTGTGTTTTTTTGCTTAGTAAATGACCGAGATTCGTATCTAAACAGGCGTAATTTGACCGATGGTGTATTCATTCGTAATTTTTTACCTGAACTAGCAAAAAATTACGAATGCCCTCATCACTGCCGTGATTAGTGTTTAGTAAATGACCGAGATTGACCGAGATGACACTTTGATGAAAAAACGGCATCTCGGTCAAAATCGGGAGCTTAGTAAATATACCCCAGTGACTCAGTGAATGAATCTGATTCATGCAGCAGGAGGTGGAGCCCCTCTGGTACAGGGCTCTCGGCTCAGTGCTCACTGTTCCTGCTCAGTGTGATTGTGGGTGGCAAACTCCCTGGAGGCTAGATAGTGGATAATATAATAAATCCAAGCCCACCTAAAATCATCCAATTAGCAAAGTATGCAAAAAAAAAAAAAAATGTTTTTATTTGGTTTAGTTACAGACTGAATGATGTGTTTCATGGCTGTTAAGCTTTCTCTCCTCAGCCAGAAGTAATGTGCATATTCTATAACTAGTGTGCAATTAGTGGTTATTAATAATATATCAACATAACACTGAATCTATGTTAATATATTATTAACAATCAGGGCATAAGCAGCTGCATCCCCCAGATACACTGCACAATCACTGCAGCTGAATAACTCCATGAGTCCAGCACTGATCCTCCAGCACTGGCAACTCACTGATTCATGTGCAGTCTCTGCAACACATTCCACTACAGATGAGTCATGACTCATGTGCCGAGACACTGACTCGAGACACTTCACTGAACTGAGTCATGTGTCTCAACTCAGTTCAGTGAATCACTTTGCCCATGACTACTCGGCTGTCTGCTGTGTCTCATATTGCTGCTGCTGCTCACCTTCCCGCCCCCTTCTCCCGCGCAGCCTCCAGAAAGAACCCGGACTCCTTACAGCAGGGAGTGTCACCGCACAGTCCGTGGGCAGAGACTGCGGGCAGCTCCGGAGCCATTATCCCTGAATCACCAGCAGGTGGTCGCGGCTGTGAGTACTTGTCAGCGGCCAGGGTGAGGGAACGTGTGGGCAGTGGCCGGGTTAACAAATACACAGAGACTCCGGGATTCTGTATTATTGCAGATACCTGGAAGTCTCTAGGTAGCCGGCAGTCACCATGGTCACACTATGAGACAGCAGTGGAGAGTGGGTCGCGGAAGAACCCATTGGATACTGGGAGGTGAGGTCACAAGGGGCTCATAGGTAATCAGGGGAGGGGCTGCGGATCGCTGGCCCTCTGGAACATAGTGACTTTTTACTTTGTCACCCCCCCCACACACACACACCCTCTGTGTTCTGTTCAAGTCATGATGTCGCCCTCTCTGTATTCCCAGTCAGCCACTGTTACCCCTCCTTCTGTGTTCTGTCCCAGTCCTTGTCACCACCACAGTGCTCTGTCCCTGTCACTATGTCACCCGTCCCCCTGTGTTCTGTCACTATGTCACCCCCCGGTGTTCTGTCCCAGTCACTATGTCACCCCCCGGTGTTCTGTCCCATTCACTATGTCACCCCCATGCGTTCTGTCCCTATGTCACCACCCATGTTCTGTCCCAGTCATTATGTCACCCCCCGGTGTTCTGTCCCAGTCACTATGTCACCCCCTGGTGTTCTGTCCCAGTCACTAGGTCACCCCCTTCTGTCCTAGTCACTAGGTCACCCCCTTTGTATTCTTTCCCAGTCACTATGTCACCCCACTGCGTTCTGTCCCAGTCACTAGGTCACCCCCCTTGTGTTCTGTTCCAGTCACTGTCACTACACCTGTGTTCTGTCCCAGTCACTGTCACCACCACCCCCTGTGTTCTGTCAGTGTCACAGCCCCCCCCCCCCTGTATCCTGTCCCAGCCATTGTCACCCCTGTGTGCTCTGTCCCAGCCATTGTCACCCTTACTTTGTTCTATCACTGTCACCCCCCTGTATTCTGTCCCAGTCACTGTGTCACCCCACCCGCATGTTCTGTCCCAGGAATTGTCACCCCCCCCATGTTCTGTCCCAGCCTTTGCCACCCCTCCCCTGTGTTCTGTCACTGTGTCCTCCCCACGTGTTCTGTTCCAGTCATTGTGTCATCACCCCTGTGTTCTGTCTCAGTCACTGTGTAACACCTACTGTGTTCTGTCACTGTGTCACCCCCCCCGTGTTCTGTCGCAGTCACTGTGTCACCCCCATGCGTGTTCTGTGCCAATCACTGTGTCACACACACACACACACACACGCTTTTTGTTTTGTCCCAGTCACTGTGTCACCTCCCCCTTGTGCACTGGCAGCTAATCAGGAATGGCTGCAGTGGCTTACATCCGGCGCCCGATGTGGCATAATGCGTAAGGGGCATTACTGTGTGTGGCATAATGCGTAAAGGGCATTCCATAATGTGTAAGGGGCATTATTGTGTGTGGAATAATGTGTAAGGGGCATTACTGAGTGAGGCATAATGTGTAAGGGGCATTACTGTGGGTGACATAAGGTGTAAGGGGTATTACTGTGTAGTATAATGTGTTCAAAGGGGCATTACTGTGTGGCATACTGTGTATAAGGGACGCTACTGTGGCATAAATTTAATTGGTGGTACTATTGTGTGGCCACACCCCTTCCTTGTGAGATCACACTCCTTTTTGTGACATTGTCCCTTTGTGAAGTATGGGAGGGAGGGTGCAAATTTATAGTTTGCATGAGGGCGCCGAACACCCTAGCACCGGCCCTGTTTCCATGCATACATGTAGCACCTACCAGGGGTGGTTTAAAGAGGGTGGGCTAATGTGCAAGCTCTGTGTGGGTCCCCTCCTTTATGTGGAGGAGTAGACTCTGGCATGCTTCTCTACTGTGCATATATCCGGGAAAACTGTTCCCAGTGATTTCTGCTGCTGCTGCAGCGCTGATGTGGGACTACAGAGAGGGGAGTATAATATAATTGTATGGGTGCAAGGTGTGCTGTGTGGGCCCCTTCTGCACCCATTATAAATACACAATATAGATGCAATTGTGAACCAATGGTGAAAACTAGTAGAAAAACAAATGTAGTACATATAATAATAAAATGTTTATATAGTGCTTTTCTCCAAGAGGACTCAAAGCATTTTACAGTTGCAATAAATAAACCATCATTATTTAATATTGGGTGCGGCACATCCCAAGAAACACACAACTCCACACACAGGAAAAATCTGTGCATTATTCCATGCACGGAGTCTAGAAGCAACTTACGCCCGATTTACTTACAACTCTGCTGCCAGCCCTACAGTATGTGCCAGTTCATTTCATTTAGGAAAGGAACACCATCTTTAAATGATTATAATATTTACTGTACTATGTAACCATCAGAACCAAGACTCTTACTGGTTGATATGAATTTTACAGTCTTATCCCACTCTTCTGTGGAGAAAGTAGAGTACCAAGTGTTCAGTAGGCTTGCTCAATATCTGGTGGAGTTTGGAGTAGTTAAAATATATTTTTCCTACCATTTTCTATTATGCTATTTCTTGTATTAACAGATATATATTCAGTCACATATATTCAGTCGCATCAATATATATTCAGTCAAATCAATTTTCTTTTGAAGTCTACTTCCAACAAATTAAAAAAGAAATATGTTGCTTTCATTTTGCAAGTAACTGATTTGTTACATGCTGCAGTTATTTCCCTTATTCATTTATCTAAGTTATATCTCAATATTTGATGTCCTGTCTCTATATGCAGTTTGGAAAATGTACAATATGGGAGCAATGTTTAACCATGTTTTATTCATTATGTTTAATAAAACAAGATTATTATCACGCAAAATTCACATCAATATTTTATTCAGGACCCAAAGGAACAGCATTGTGGAAAAGACGTGTAACAGAGTGCTTATAACACTCATTTTCTATTTCTTTTTGTCAGCGCCACAAAAACAACTTTTGTTTCCTACTGTTAAAAAAATCTTCTAACTTACGTATTTATTTATTTACACAAATGTTTTAGTTGGTTGGGAGGACACCAGTGAGCGCTTGTATAAACCATCTGAAACTTCATTGCTACAACGGTTTGATATGTTATTTTAATTAAATATAAAACCAAAGTTCTGAGCTGAATGTTTTTCACCACTGTATCCAATCTGAAAGCAAAACAAACATGAATACACTATTGCAAAGCTACTGTGTTGGTAAAGAATCGTTATGGATAGTGGCATAGAAGCAGCTGTCAATGAAACTGTATGGGGCGTATACACTGTATGATGATGGAGAAATATCTGTCTCCTCTTTCAGTAGGCCCCGGCTACTGGTATCTGGTCTGATTTAAAGGTGAATGCAAATGGCATCCGCTACTGTGATCCCGTACACAGCACTGACGTGCAGTGGGGTGAGGCAGGTGAGGCAGAGTCTTTACTGTCATACTAACGTTTGCACCAGAGTTTTGACTGTATAAAGTATATCAAAAATGCAAAGAATATGTTAGAAATATCTTCTTTGCATTATTCTAATAATTTTATAGCCAAAACTCTGGAGTAAAAAGTCTATGGCAGGGTAGGCAGTGCCTCACCTGCCTATCTTTTCCGCACATCTCTGTTCAAAACTCACCAAATTTCCAGGAGTTTATAATGCTGCACCTGTGTATAATGCCCAGATGTACGCTTTGGCTCATATATTGCATGTAAATCTGGCTCTGGGGCTAGCCAGTGCCTCCTGAGCTATTTAGGTCACCGCACGTCCCTGGTACACAGCTGAAGTTCAAAAATATGCAAATGTTAGTTTCAGCATTCCCAGTGGGAAGGAGCGTGAGACAGACTGAGCATAACTAGAAATGCCCATTTTACTTACATGAGCACTGTGCAGATCCGCTGAGCACTCCACCATCGGCGATACAGATATGTCCTTTCTCGTCTTACAGGTAATCCCCTGCGCGTGATTATGCATTGTGGCAGTGATTACCCGCAGTTTGCATTCCTGATTATGGCAAATGAGTTGCTTATATGACACATCTGTAGATCGGGCCAATATCAACTGCACGAGTAAGTCCTGCGGCCCTGTTTCCCTGATATACCAGCACTGCCAAAATGCTAACCAGATCGGTGGCCATCGATGATCGGTGTTCTGTCAGGGAATCAGGGAAATTAAACATGTAAAAAAGCCCCGATTTGCTTATTTCAACTGTTTTCTTCCGGGATCAGGGAATTAGGATTTTTACACATATTTAATATTCTCAATTCCCAGCCCAGCCGTTGGGGGATCTGTATATAGCAACAGTACATTGCTGATGTATGGGGACCATAACTATCTCTAAATATGGCCACTGTGGCAGTGGCACTGCGAAAAAGAATGCAGACACATGCACAAGCAAGCCCACAGCACTCCCATAATATGCCTGTGACACTCCCATAACACACCCATGATACTCCCATAACTTGCCCACGATACTCCCATAACACGCCCATGACACTCCCATGACACTCCCATAACACGCCCATGACACTTCCATAACACGCCCATGGCACTCCCATAACATGCTAATGACACTCCCATAACATTCTCATGACACTCCCATAACATGCCCACAACACGCCCATGACACTCCCATATCATTCTCATGACACTCCCATAACATGCCCACGTCACTCCCATAACTTGCCCACAGCACTCCCATAACATGCCCATAACACACCTACGACACTTCCATATGAATACGTTTTCCAATGGAGTTAGGACTAGAAGCCTAAGTGTAGGCTTGCCAGCTTGCGCTTGTCACAACTGAGGGCCTGAGCTGACGGGAGGCAGCCTCAGTTGTAGGGGCTGAGATGTACCGGAACCTGGGAGGTTGTATCAGACCCCTGGACATGTAAGTAACATGAATAATAACTGCCCGAAGGCGTGACCACGACAACTTAGATAAAAGTCAATGATGTTTATTATGACAACTCCGCAACACAGCAGCAGTAAAAGAAAACGTAAAAGTCAGCAAATAATAAATACAGTTCCTGGGTACTACAGGATGGCAGGAGCCACAGGGCACTGGTAGTGTGAGATAGTTCTTATGATCTTCTAGATGGAAAGTCCTTACCAGGCCCGACTGTAGCAATGGAGATAACCCAGGATTGTGCCAGCTGGTGTTCCAGGAAAATCTGGGTTGCTGAAGGTAAAACAGCTGCTGTGGATACTGGCTGGAACCAGACTGTTGTTAGCACGGAGTGGATACTGGCTGGAACCAGTTAAATAATAAATGAACTTGGGAGCGATGAAATATGAACTGAAATGTAGAACTTGAGAGCGGAGAAATAATAATACCGGTGGAGAGTGGTAAAGTGTAGAAAGGACACCGGCCCTTTAAGGGAAGCTGTACTCTGCTGGAAGCTGAGCTGGAAGCAGGTAATGTTGTAGCTGGAAACAGATGAATCCACAATGGATTGGAGAGTCAGGCTACACCGCAGGTGGAATGCTGGTGCGGGTCTCTATAGTGGAAGTCTTGAGACATGAGCTGGAACCTGGAAGACAATCACAGGAGAGAGACAAACAGGAACTAGGTTTGACAACCAAAGCACTGACGCCTTCCTTGCTCAGGCACAGTGTATTTATACCTGCAGCAAGGAAGGGATTGGCTAGGCAATTATGCAGATTAACAATACTGACAACAGATTGGAGGAAATGATCAGCTGACAGAATCCAAGATGGCTGCGCCCATGCAGACACTTGGAGGGAAGTTTGGTTTGTAATCCATGTGGTAATGAAAACAGTAATGGCGGCGCCGGCCACTGGAGACAGGAGACGCCAGGCTGACAAGTGCACATCCAACCACGCGGACACAGCGGAGGCCGCGGCTGACGTAATCGCCACTCTGACACTCTGCATGCAGAAGCTCAGGGACGGCGGCGGAGGCCGCGGGAGACGCCATGCCAGATGTAATAAGGCGTTACTGTGACAGCGTCTCAGAGAGACAGGAGAGGATGCAGGAATGTGAACATTAGGATAACAGATGGGATCCGGTCCTGGAGCGCTGAGCCAGCCTTAGGAGGCATCTGATGGGTAAGAAATGGCGTCCAGATACCCGGATCGTGACAGCACCCCCCCCTTTAGGAGTGGCCCCAGGACACTTCTTTGGCTTTTGAGGAAACTTGGAATGGAATCTCCGGACCAAGGCAGGAGCATGGACATCAGAAGCATTGGTCCATGAACGTTCCTCAGGACCATAACCCTTCCAGTCAATAAGATATTGTAGTTGACCGTAACGGTGACGTGAGTCCAGGATCTTGGCCACTTCATACTCAACGCCTCGTTGAGTTTGGACTTTCAGAGTTGGAGGAAGTGAGGAATGAAACCGATTCAAGATCAGCGGTTTCAACAGGGAAACATGGAATGTCCTGGGTATTTTTAAGAAGGGAGGCAACTGGAGTCTGTAAGCAACAGGATTGATGACTTGTTCAATCTTGAAAGGACCGATATAGCGAGGTGCAAACTTCATACTGGGAACTCTTAACCTCAAATTCTTCGTGGATAACCATACCCGATCACCCACCTTGAGAGCAGGAACTGCTCGACGCTTCTTATCCGCAAACTTCTTGTACCTGAACGATGCCTTGAGCAGAGCTGATCGTACGCTCTTCCAGATATTGGCAAACTGATGCAAGGTGATATCCACTGCGGGAACAGAAGTTGCTGGAAGCGGTTGGAACTCAGGAACTTTAGGGTGGAATCCAAAGTTAGTGAAGAATGGTGTTGAAGCAGATGAAGAATGATACTGGTTGTTATGACAGAACTCGGCCCAGGGAAGTAATTGAACCCAGTCATCTTGAGAGGAGGACACATAGATGCGGAGGAAGGCCTCCAAGTCCTGATTCACCCTCTCGGTTTGACCATTGGTCTGAGGATGGTAAGCCGTGGAAAACTTTAGCTTGACTTGGAGGACTTGACATAAACTTCGCCAGAATTTGGCTGTGAATTGAACTCCTCGATCTGAGATAATTTCTTCAGGAAGACCGTGGAGTCGGAAGATCTCTTGTATGAATACTTGAGCCAACTTGGAAGCTGACGGAAGACCGGTGAGAGGAATGAAGTGTGCCATCTTGGTGAACCGGTCAACTACCACCCAGATGGTATTGAACTTGTTGCACATGGGTAAGTCTGTAATGAAATCCATCGACAAGTGGGTCCATGGTCGACGGGGAACGGATAGTGGAACCAGTTGCCCCGCAGACGACTGGCGGGATACTTTATGTTGGGCACACTTTGGGCAAGATGCAATAAACTCCAAGACGTCCTTTTTCAGAGTTGGCCACCAATAGGACCTAGAGATAAACTCCAGGGTTTTTTGGATACCTGTATGTCCGGCAAAACGGGAAGCATGGGCCCAATGCATGAGCTTCTTCCTTAGCATCGGCTTCACAAAACTTTTCCCTGATGGGGGCGTAGAGTCCATCCCTACCGTGGAGAATGCCAACGGATTTATAATAGGATGCTTGTCTGAAGACTCTGACTCATTTTCTTGCTCCCATGAGCGGGAAAGGGCATCGGCCTTGCGATTCTGAGAGCCCGGACAGAACTGGAGTTTAAAGTCGAACCTGGAAAAGAAAAGTGCCCATCTGGCCTGACGAGGGTTGAGACATTGTGCGCCCTTCAGGTATAAAAGGTTCTTGTGGTCTGTAAGTATGGTGATTAAATGAGAAGCTCCCTCCAACAGATACCTCCACTCTTCTAGAGCGAGCTTGATGGCTAGCAACTCCTGGTCGCCAATGGCATAGTTGCGCTCAGCTGGGGAGAACTTCCGGGAGAAGAAACTGCAAGGATGTAAATGGCCATCTTTAGCCCTCTGAGATAACACCGCTCCTACTCCAACGGAGGAGGCATCCACCTCTAGGATGAAAGGAGAGTCGATGTCAGGCTGTTTCAGGACAGGCGCAGAGATGAACCTCTGTTTTAAAAGATGAAAAGCTTGCATGGCTTCTTCATCCACTTGGACGGGTTAGCACCCTTCTTGGTGAAAGCAGTAATAGGCGCCACAATGGTGGAAAAGTCTCGTATAAACTTTCGGTAATAATTGGCGAACCCTAAGAACCTCTGGACCCCTTTGAGGGTTAAGGGTACCGGCCAATTCTGAATTGCTTGTAGTTTCTCAGGATCCATCTCTAGTCCGGAACCGGACACAATGTACCCTAGAAACGGAATGGACTTGACTTCAAAGACGCATTTTTCTAATTTGCAATAGAGATGATTGACACGGAGACGGGACAGAACCTCTTTAACCCAAAAACGATGTTCCTCTAAATCGTTGGCAAAAATGAGGATATCGTCTAGATAGACCACGACATGACGGTATAGAATGTCTCTGAAAATCTCATTGACAAAATGCTGGAAGACAGCTGGAGCATTGCTCAATCCGAAGGGCATGACGAGGTACTCATAATGTCCGTCACGGGTGTTAAAGGCGGTCTTCCACTCGTCACCCTCACGGATCCGGATGAGATTGTATGCACCTCGCAAGTCCAGCTTTGTAAAGATGGTAGCTCCGCTAACTCTGTCAAAGAGCTCAGTAATCAGGGGTAAAGGATAACGGTTCTTGATGGTAATGTCGTTCAAACCTCTGTAGTCGATGCACGGCCGCAGACCACCATCTTTCTTTTTTACAAAAAAGAAGCCTGCGCCGGCTGGGGAAGAAGAAGGTCGAATGAACCCCTTTGCTAGGTTCTCTTTAATGTATTCCTCCATAGAATGCGTCTCAGGCAGAGACAACGGATAAGTTCGGCCTCGAGGTGGAACCTTCCCTGGAACGAGATCAATCGGGCAGTCCCATTCTCTATGAGGAGGAAGGATATCAGCAGAAGCTTTACTGAACACATCCGTGAAATCTTGATATGGAGGAGGTGGAACATCAGACGACCTGGGGGAGGAAGAACAGACAGGCAATACTTTAAACAAACATGTCTCTGCACAGGAGGAACCCCATGCCAGGATTTGCGTAGTCGTCCAATCAATTGTAGGATTGTGAAGACGGAGCCATGGAAGGCCCAGGACCACAGGATGTGTGGCTCTTGGAATCACTAAAAGTGAAATAAGTTCGGAATGAAGAACTCCCACTCTCAGACGAACTGGTAGAGTCCTTAGAGCAATAACAGTATCAAAAATTTTACTGCCATCCACGGCAGTTAAGGAAAAGGAGGAAGGAAGTCTCTCGGTGGGTAGGGACCACCGTTTAACATAGGCTTCAGTAATAAAGTTCCCAGCTGCTCCGGAATCAAGGAGAGCAATGACGTTCCGATAACGTTGAGCAACTTGAAGCGAGACTGGGAGATTACAATCATGAGGAGATGGAGAGGAGATCATTACTCCTAGCCGGCCCTCTCCTGGGCGAGCTAGGGTTTGGAGTTTTCCCGGACGTTCGGGACAGGCATTGATGGTGTGAGACGGAGCTGCACAGTAAAGACAAAGAGACTCAGAGAGACGTCTTCGGCGCTCAGCAGGAGTTAAACGGGAACGGCCAATTTGCATGGGCTCATCTTTAGATGGTGACAGTTGACGAGGAGGAGGAGCAGAAGATTTTGGAGCAGATGATCTTCCACGCTCAGTTGCTCTCTCTCTGAAACGTAAATCAACTTTCGTGCAGAGTGAGATTAGCTCATCTAACTTAGAAGGTAAGTCTCTGGTAGCTAACTCATCTTTAATAAGCTCAGATAAGCCATGCCAGAATGCAGCATACAGGGCCTCGTCGTTCCATGCCAGTTCGGATGCCAGGATCTGGAACTGTATCAGATATTGTCCTACAGTACGTGACCCCTGGCGTAAACGGAGAATCTCGGATGAAGCTGAGGTTACCCGGCCTGGCTCGTCGAAGATGCGCCTGAATGTTGACACGAATGCAGTGTAAGAAGATAGCAGGGTGTCGGACCTCTCCCATAACGGTGATGCCCAGTCAAGGGCGGAGCCACTGAGAAGAGAGATGATGTAGGCAATTTTTGTACGGTCACTGGGAAAATTGCCAGGTTGTAGCTTAAACTGAATCTCACACTGGTTGAGAAATCCCCTGCAGAATCTTGGAGATCCGTCAAATTTTGCTGGCGTTGGAAGATGAAGACGTGGAGCAGAAATGGGTAAGGTGGGTGGGGTTATAGCTGGAGTCACTGTGGTTGACGCACCAGATGCGCCTGATCCACGGAGAGTTGTCTGAATCCCATCCAGCCGAGTAGAGAGATCCTGGAGACAGCGGATGATGTGGCCCTGTGCAGCCTCCTGATGTTCTAGTCGGGCTGCCAGTTCTTGCATCGGCCTGGCCGCTTGATCCTGGTCTCCGGCTGGATTCATTAGGTCAGTGCTTACTGTCACAACTGAGGGCCTGAGCTGACGGGAGGCAGCCTCAGTTGTAGGGGCTGAGATGTACCGGAACCTGGGAGGTTGTATCAGACCCCTGGACATGTAAGTAACATGAATAATAACTGCCCGAAGGCGTGACCACGACAACTTAGATAAAAGTCAATGATGTTTATTATGACAACTCCGCAACACAGCAGCAGTAAAAGAAAACGTAAAAGTCAGCAAATAATAAATACAGTTCCTGGGTACTACAGGATGGCAGGAGCCACAGGGCACTGGTAGTGTGAGATAGTTCTTATGATCTTCTAGATGGAAAGTCCTTACCAGGCCCGACTGTAGCAATGGAGATAACCCAGGATTGTGCCAGCTGGTGTTCCAGGAAAATCTGGGTTGCTGAAGGTAAAACAGCTGCTGTGGATACTGGCTGGAACCAGACTGTTGTTAGCACGGAGTGGATACTGGCTGGAACCAGTTAAATAATAAATGAACTTGGGAGCGATGAAATATGAACTGAAATGTAGAACTTGAGAGCGGAGAAATAATAATACCGGTGGAGAGTGGTAAAGTGTAGAAAGGACACCGGCCCTTTAAGGGAAGCTGTACTCTGCTGGAAGCTGAGCTGGAAGCAGGTAATGTTGTAGCTGGAAACAGATGAATCCACAATGGATTGGAGAGTCAGGCTACACCGCAGGTGGAATGCTGGTGCGGGTCTCTATGGTGGAAGTCTTGAGACAGGAGCTGGAACCTGGAAGACAATCACAGGAGAGAGACAAACAGGAACTAGGTTTGACAACCAAAGCACTGACGCCTTCCTTGCTCAGGCACAGTGTATTTATACCTGCAGCAAGGAAGGGATTGGCTAGGCAATTATGCAGATTAACAATACTGACAACAGATTGGAGGAAATGATCAGCTGACAGAATCCAAGATGGCTGCGCCCATGCAGACACTTGGAGGGAAGTTTGGTTTGTAATCCATGTGGTAATGAAAACAGTAATGGCGGCGCCGGCCACTGGAGACAGGAGACGCCAGGCTGACAAGTGCACATCCAACCACGCGGACACAGCGGAGGCCGCGGCTGACGTAATCGCCACTCTGACACTCTGCATGCAGAAGCTCAGGGACGGCGGCGGAGGCCGCGGGAGACGCCATGCCAGATGTAATAAGGCGTTACTGTGACAGCGTCTCAGAGAGACAGGAGAGGATGCAGGAATGTGAACATTAGGATAACAGATGGGATCCGGTCCTGGAGCGCTGAGCCAGCCTTAGGAGGCATCTGTTGGGTAAGAAATGGCGTCCAGATACCCGGATCGTGACAGCGCTAGACTGACTGGTGAAGAGGTCAAAGTGATTTTACCCCTGCCAGCCAGCATTGCCAAGAAGCTGATGTGGTGATCTTTCTTTGGTAACTTGCAGTGCTCTAATATTTTCTCTTGGGTCTTAGTAATGAATAGAAGCTGCTCAAATCAACATGTCTTACATTTCTGAATTGAGAGCTTGGAGGCATCAAAATACCCTCTTATACGACACTATGAGGAACATCACTCCCTACAGCAATTGAACCCATACTTATTTCTGAAAACAGTAATACACAGAATGGAAGCTGATCAATGAATTCATTGGCCCATCACAAGCTAATCTAGACAATAAAAAACAGACAAACATTGGGCTAGCAATAGAAACCTGCACCCTACATCATGTTAAAAGGAAAAAGGACTCACACATTTGCAAATATATGCTATGGCACTAGCCAAGTCAATGCTTCTATGTCGAATAGTGGTGCCATAGTTTATATTTTTCGGAGGGTAGTGATCTCAAACCTACAAAATATTACTTGAATTTGGGGAAATTAGGAGAGTTATGGTAGACTTAACATTGTTAATGCTTTTTCTGCGAGGTACATTGGTTTCCACAGGGAAATATCGGGGTGTAGAGTGGATCTTGATCCAGAGGCACCAACAGGCTAAAGCTTTAGGCTTGCATTTAGGCTTTAGGATGCATTGGGGACTCCTCTATAACCCCGCCTCCAGGCACTGAGAGCTCAGTTTCATTAACCAGTCCAATGCAGGAACAGGTAAGAGAGAAGGCAGATGTTAGTCACATAGAACTACATTCTCACGACAGGAGAAGGTACCAGCAGCTAATGCCATACAAACCCATAGAAGCTTTGTGCATCAGAGTGGGCGCCCTGTGGAACCCAATGCACCTCCTTTTCTGCAGCAGGTTACATTGGTTTCCACAGGGAAACATTGGGGATGTCCTAAAGCAGTTCCTCAAGAAAGGGGATGCGCCTGGTGTCCAAATGAAGCATCCTGGGAGGCGGAAGTATCAAAGGAATAGAACCTAATAAATGTGTTCACAGAGGACCACATAGCTGCCTTGCACAATTGTTTAGCGGACGTGCCATGGTGGACCACCCAAGAAGGTCCAACAGACCAAGTAGTATGGGCTTTAATAGTAGCAGGAGCTGAGAATCCAGCCTGCGCATAAGCTTGTGCAATCACCATTCTAATCCATCTTGCCAAGGTTTGCTTATTTGCAGGCCAGCCACGTTTGTGGAAACTAAACAGGACAAAAAGGGAATCTGACCTCCTGATAGAGGCAGTCCTCTCCACATAGATACAGAGAGCCCTTACCAAATATAAAGACCGTTCTTTGGGAGACAAGTCAGAAGAGATAAAAGCCGGAACCACAATCTCTTGGTTAAGGTGAAAAGATGATACCACCTTAGGCAAATAACCTGGGCGAGTTCGTAGAACTGCCCGGTCACGGTGAAATATCAAAAAGGGTGGACAATAGGACAGAGCGCACAAGTCCGACACCCGTCTTTCCAAGGCAATAGCCAGCAAGAACAGGACCTTGGCTGTGAGCCATTTAAGGTCCAGTGATTTAAGAGGTTCGACTCTTGCAGGGCATTTAGTACAACAGCTAGATCCCATGGAGCTGCAGGAGGGACATGGGGAGGCTGAATCCGTAGGACACCCTGAGTGAAGGTATTGATGCAATTTTTCTCTGAAACCATACTGAAAAGGCATATATGTGAACCTTGAAGGAGGCCAGATGAAGGCCTAAGTCCAGGCCTCATTGCAGAAAAGCCAGAATTCTGGACGTTCTGAATCTGTATGCATCATAATTCTTATCAGCACACCAGGTGAAGTAAGAATTTCAGACCCTGTAAAAAATCCGGGCAGATGCCGGTTTGCGGGCCTCCAACATAGTTTGGATAACCGTCTCAGAGAATCCTTTGGCCATCAGGAGTTATGTCTCAAGAGCCATGCCACCAAAGACAGTCTGGCCAGGTCTGGGTAAAGACAAGGGCCCTGTACGAGGGGTGTAGTACTGCTGACCGCCGGTCAGGAGACCGCCGGTCAGCTTACCGACGCCGGGATCCCGGCAGCATACCGACGCCGGGATCCCGGCGGGGAGGGGCGAGTGCAGCAAGCCCCTTGCGGGCTCGCTGCGCTCGCCATGCTGCGGGCTCGGTGGCGACCTGCGGTCGCCACGGGTTCTATTCCCACTCTATGCATGTCGTGGACACTCACGAGTGGAAATAGTCCCTGTTGGTCGGCATGCCGACCATCGGGATAGTGAGCCGTCGGGCTGGTGGAGGAGGTCATGTGACTGTCGGTCAGCTGACCGGCGGTCACATGAATACCACCCCTGTACGAGGAGGTCTGGGCATTGAGGAAGTAGAAGGGGATGCTCTGTCAACAGAACCTGCAGGTCTGAGAACCAATGCTGTCTGGGCCACGCTGGAGCGACTAGAAGTGATATTCCTCCTCCTTGTTTGAACTTCCATAGTACCCTGGGCAGGAGTGACACTGGAGAGAACATGTAGGGCAGCCGAAAGTTCCATGGAAACGCCAGTCCATCCACGAACGCTGCTAGAGGATCCCTGGTCCTTGATCCAAAGACCAGAACCTTGTGATTGTGTCGAAACGCCATGAGGTCTACGTCCTGTAGGTCCAAACTGTCCTCTAGGAGTTAAAGGACTTCAGGATGAAGACTCCACTTTCCGGCATGCATGTCCTGACAACTGAGGAAGTCCGCTTCCCAATTCAGGACACCCAGAATGAACACTGCTGATATGGCTGGCAGATAGCGTTCTGCCCAACAAAGGATTTTTGACACTTCCATCATTGCCATGTGGCTTCGAGTGCCGCCTTGATGGTTTATGTATGCCACTGTGGTGGCGTTGTCTGACCGTACTTGAACAGGCCTGTTCTGTACTAGAGGCAGGGCGAGAGATGCATTGAACACTGCCCTCAGCTCTAGAATGTTTATCAGAAGGACTGATTACTCCTTGGTCCAGCGACCCTGAAAAGAGTGTTGCTCCAACACCGCTCCCCATCCCCTAAGACTGGCGTCCGTTGTCAGCAGGGCCCAGTCAAGAATCCAGAAGGGACGGCCCCTGCTCAATTGCTAGTCCTGGAGCCACCAGGTCAGCGACAGATGAACCTCTAGAGTCAAATAAATCATGTGAGATCTGATCCGATGAGGCAGCCCATCCCGCTTGGAAAAGATTAACCTTTGTAGTGGCCGGAATGAAATTGAGCGTACTCTACCATGTCGAAGGCTGACACCATCAGGCCAAGTACTTGCATCGCCGAGTGTATCGACACTCAGGGGCGACAAAGGAAGCATCGTAACTTGTCCAGAAGCTTCAGGAATTTTTCTGGAGACAGAAACAGTCTCTGACTGTGTGTGTCAAGGAGTGCCCCCAGGTGCACCATGCTCTGATCTGGGACCAGCAAGGACTTCTTCCAATTGATAAGCCACCCATGGGCTTGCAGGAAAGTTACTGTCAGTTGCAGATGACTGAGGAGGACTCTGTGGGAATTCGCCAGAATCAGCAGGTCGTACAAATTGCGGCAGGATTCTGACTTCCTGGTGACGGAGGTGGGCTGTCATCATGGCCATGACCTTGGTGAAGATCTGAGGAGCCGTAGCCAGTCCAAATGGCAGAGCCTGGAATTGCCAATAGCAAACCGCAGGAACTGCTGATGTGATATGGCAATAGGTATATGCAGATATGCATCCTGTATATCCAGGGATACCATATAGTCTCCAGGTTCCATAGCCAGTACAATGGAGCGCAGTGTTTCCATACGAAACCTGGGCACTCTCACAAACTTGTTCAAAGATTTGAGATTTAGTATAGGCCAGAAGGACCCATTGGGTTTTGGGACCAGAAACAGGGTCGAGTAATAACCTCTGCCTCTCTGGGACTGAGGTACCGGCACAACAACTCCTGTACTCAGGAGGGATCTCACCACAGTTTGTAGAGCTTGCACCTTTAATTGATCCGAAGGCAGGGACGTAGTGCAGAACTGGCGAAGGGGATGTCTTTTGAATGAGACAGCGTACCCATGATAGACAACTTCCAGTACCCATGTGTCTGAAGTAGTCTTTATCTAGACCTGGGTAAACTGTAGAAGTCAGCCTCCCACCCTGGAGTCCCCCAGGGGGAGGCCCGCCCCATTATGCAGCAGGCTTGTCTTGTTTAGAAGCAGGCTGATGGGATGCCAAGGATTGTTTTACTTTGGGCTTTGTGGTTTTGGGAGCACGAGATTGTCTCGGGTATGCCTGACCTTTTACTTTCCCTTGAGGCTGAAAGGAAGGAAAAGTGGTACCTTTTACCTTCTGTGCAGGAGGATTAGTAGTGTGGAGAAATGCCGTCTTAGCAGCTGCCAATTCAGACGCTATTTTATTTAGGTCTTCCCCAAACAAAATGTCCCCAGTAAAGGGAGTACCTCCAAGGTCTTTTTGGAGTCTAGGTCCACTTTCCACGACCTTAACCACAGTATACAGCAAGCCAGGACAGATGTGGTCAACGCCTTGGCTGCCAATACACCCACCTCAGAGGACGTCTCCTGAATGTAATAGGCGGCAGTGGTAATGTGAGACAGGTTTTGTCTGGCACTGTCAGATACATCCTTGGGCAGCTCTTCCTCTAATGCCTTAACCCACGTCTCAATACCTTTTGCAGCCCAGGAGGCAGCTATAGTGGGTCTATGAATGGCTCCAGTAAGGGAGTAAATAGACTTCAGGCATCCTTCCACACGCTTATCTGTCGGTATCTTTAGTCAGGGCTGTATCTAGCCAATTTGGCTCCCAGTGTAAGATTTAAAAATGCCAACCCCCCCCCCCCCCCTGCCATGCCATTAAAAAAATGCACCCCCATCTAGATTAAAAAAAAAAACTTGCACGCGCTCCCAGTGAGGGGTGTGGCCTCATTAAAATGGGCGTGGTCTCACAAAAATGGGCGTGTTGTCTGAAAAGACTACCTCACAATCAGCAGGGAAGAGTCCCCATTTTACACATTAGGCAGGCAAGAATTCCCAATTCACACATTAGGAAGGCAAGTGTCCCCATTTTATACATTACGGCAGGCAAGAGTCCCCATTTTACATATTACGGCAGGGGAGTCCCCTTTTTACACCTTACGACAGGTGTCCCCATTTTACACATTACGGCAGGTGTCCCCATTTTACACATTGTGGCAGGTGTCCCCATTTTACACATTGTGGCAAGTGTCCCCATTTTACACATTGTTGCAAGTGTCCCCATTTAACACATTGTGGCAAGTGTCCCCATTTTACACATTGTGGCAGGTGTCCCCATTTTACACATTATGGCAGGTGTCCCCATTTTACACATTATGGCAGGTGTCTCCATTTTACACATTAGGCAGGCAAGAGTCCCCATTTCACACATTAGGCAGGCAAGTGTCCCCATTTTATACATTACGCCAGGCAAGAGTCTCCATTTCACACATTACGGCCGGCAAGAGTTCCCTTTTTACACATTACGGCAAGCAAGAGTCCCCTTTTTACACATTATGGCAGGCAAGTGTCCCCATTTTACACATTACGGCAGGTGTCCTCATTTTACACATTACGGCAGGTGTCCCCATCTTACACATTGTGGCAGGTGTCCCCATTTTACACATTGTGGCAAGTGTCCCCATTTTACACATTGTGGCAAGTGTCCCCATTTTACACATTGTGGCAAGTGTCCCCATTTTACACATTGTGGCAGTTGTCCCCATTTTACACATTATGGCAGGTGTCCCCATTTTACACATTATGGCAGGTGTCCCCATTTTACACATTAGGCAGACAAGAGTCCCCATTTCACACATTAGGCAGGCAAGTGTCCCCATTTTATACATTACGCCAGCCAAGAGTCTCCATTTCACACATTACGGCAGGCAAGAGTTCCCTTTTTACACATTACGGCAGACAAGAGTCCCCTTTTTACACATTATGGCAGGCAAGTGTCCCCATTTTACACATTATGGCAAGTGTCCCCATTTTACACATTACGGCAGGTGTCCCCATTTTACACATTACGTCAAGTGTCCCCATATTACACATTACGGCAGGTGTCCCCATATTACACATTACGGCAGGTGTCCCCATTTTACACATTATGGCAAGTGTCCCCATTTTACACATTGTGGCAGGTGTCCCCATTTTACACATTGTGGCAGGTGTCCCCATTTTACACATTATGGCAGGTGTCCCCATTTTACACATTATGGCAGGTGTCCCCATTTTACACATTAGGCAGACAAGAGTCCCCATTTCACACATTAGGCAGGCAAGTGTTCCCTTTTTACACATTACGGCAAGCAAGAGTCCCCTTTTTACACATTATGGCAGGCAAGTGTCCCCATTTTACACATTACGGCAGGTGTCCCCATTTTACACATTACGGCAGGTGTCCCCATCTTACACATTGTGGCAGGTGTCCCCATTTTACACATTGTGGCAAGTGTCCCCATTTTACACATTGTGGCAAGTGTCCCCATTTTACACATTGCGGCAAGTGTCCCCATTTTACACATTGTGGCAGGTGTCCCCATTTTACACATTATGGCAGGTGTCCCCATTTTACACATTATGGCAGGTGTCCCCATTTTACACATTAGGCAGACAAGAGTCCCCATTTCACACATTAGGCAGGCAAGTGTCCCCATTTTATACATTACGCCAGCCAAGAGTCTCCATTTCACACATTACGGCAGGCAAGAGTTCCCTTTTTACACATTACGGCAGACAAGAGTCCCCTTTTTACACATTATGGCAGGCAAGTGTCCCCATTTTACACATTATGGCAAGTGTCCCCATTTTACACATTACGGCAGGTGTCCCCATTTTACACATTACGCCAGGTGTCCCCATATTACACATTACGGCAGGTGTCCCCATATTACACATTATGGCAGGTGTCCCCATTTTACACATTATGGCAAGTGTCCCCATTTTACACATTATGGCACTCAGCGTGAGAGATTGAGAGAGACAGAGAGAGAGAGAGAGAGAGAGAGAGAGAGAGAGAGAGAGAGAGAGAGAGAGAGAGAGGGTATACGTACAGAGGCGATTCCCGCTCTTCAACCCGCTTCACCAGTCGCTCCTCGCGCCGACTGCCTCTCCCTCTTCCTAACATGGTTCCCCCTCCTCCTCTGTACTCTGCTCGGGGGGGGGGGGGGGGGGGGGTGGAGTTCCGCGGAATGACGCGGTTGCGTCGCGATGTCACGGCGCAACCGCGTCATTCCGAGAAACTCCATCCTCCATCACCCCCACCGCCTTTAGTGAGGTGGCAGTGGTGACAGGAAGAGTGGATGACACCATGAGGATGGTGATGTGAAAGTCCACCAGCGGTGGAGTCTCTCATTTGTTACATAACTCTGCAGGGAGAAGATAGCAAGCCAAGGCCCGTTTAGGCCTTTATGAAGAATCCATTCGCACAGCCGATCACAAGGAGATTGACAGGAAGAGGGCATTTGTGGGTGTCAACTGATCGTTTTCTGGGAGTGTTTGGAAAAACACAGGCGTGTCCAAGCATTTGTACGGTGGGTGTCTGACAGGGACCGGACAGGCTGAAGTGATTGCAAGGGCTGAGTAAGTTCTGAGCTACTCAGAAACTGCACAAACTGTTTTTGTACCGCTCGGTTGCACATGCGATCGCACCCTTGCACAGCAAATATACACTCTCCTGTGGGCGGCGACTGTGCATTTGCACAGCTGCAAAAAGTAGCTAGCGAGTGATCAACTTGGAATGACCCCCATAGTCTTAACCACCTTCTGTTGTTTAAGCTTACCAGTTTTCTTTGCCACAGTAGTGGAATCCTCATCATCAGTGAAGTGAAAGATATGCTTAATAGCATCCACTAAGGCAGGGACATCAATCTGCAAGAGAGAATCTTCATCAGTAACACAGGACTCAGTGTCTGATAGGACTGTATGCTCCCCCTCCTCTTCAGATGAAACATCAGAGGGGTTTGTGGATTGTGAGGAAGAAGCAGCCCGCTTAGAGGACCCAGAGACACTGGAGTGACCTGGGGTAGAGTTCTGTCTAACCAGAGACTAATTCAGTCGCTGCAGTTGGTTAGACAAATTTTCCACCCAAGGCGGATTAACCATTAGAACAATATGAGGTGGCAGTGGCACTGGTGATCCCATAGGGGGCGCTAGGCATTCCACCTGAGTACCCAGTAGGTTGATAAATGCAGTCCAGGGTGGCTCCATTGCAGATGCAGGAGCTGCGGACTGACTGGGAGGCATATGACAATTAGTACACAGACCGTCATATAACACTTCTCCTTCTGGTAAATCAATGGAGCATGCTCTGCATGATGCAGAAGCTTCCACTGATTTACTGCCCTTTTTGGTAGACATTATGTGAAAATGCAACAACAGAGCGACTAAGTACGATAAACCCAGACAAGGTACAATACTTTCAAATAAATCCGGTATTATGTGACTGAATACACAGTAGACAATACCTGTGAATAAATCAGGTATTATGTGACTGAATACACAGTAGAATATACGTAGTGGATAAATACTGTGTAGCACTATATCATTAGACCCAGACGCACCTAGTCCCTTAGGGTACAGAATATAGTGACAGTTATATCTGGAAAACACGAAACACTGAGAGCGAAACCACACAGCAGATACAGGCACACACAGTCACAGGCAATGCAGAAATTAACACAATAAAACTGCACTGGACTAGTGGTATATGTACGGAGATGGCGCCCAGCATCTCAGTCAGGGAGTGAGGGAGAGTGTGAGGCAGCTCCAAGAAGGGGGAAATCTGCGAGGAGATGGCGCCCTGGGGCAGGGGAGGGGCTACAGGTCAAGCACCGGGTCCCCTATGCTGGACTTCCTTGTTAAATGGGATGTTAGTACACTTGACCTGTACTTAGACCCCCCCGGTGGTCCAGTGGGGTCCCTGCTCGGTGACAGTGTCCATGCCAGCGCAGCAACCCGTCTCTCTAGATTGCGGATAGAACGCGATTTAATGGTGGCTTCGCCTGGGGGACCCTCTTACCTCCTCCCCGTAGCAGCCACGCAAACCAGGAGAGTAGTATGCGACTGTGTGCCTAAGCCGGGACGTCTCCGCCGCAAGTACCTGGGAACTGGGCTGTGGGAGTATGCAACGCCACTTGGGAGGTAATGGAGCTGCAGCGCTAAAGTGTCACCCTGACATACAGCGCTGACAGCCCAGAGAAGAAATCTTCTTAGAAAAGCTTTTTCAGGGCTGCCCAGTGCAGCCCTGTAGCCCTCCTGTTAAGTGACCTGCTGTTGCAGGCACCAACTCAAAACTGAGCTCTCAGTGCCAGGAGGTGGGGTTAAAGAGGAGGCCCCAATGCATCCTGGGACAGCCTAAAGCTTTAGCCTGTTGGGGCCTCTGGATCAAGATCAACTCTACACCCCGATGTTTCCCTGTGGAAACCAATGTAACCTGCTGCAGAAAGTGAAGTTATTTGTGTCACATGAGAAAGATCCATGATGGAATGCATTACCGTCTGCAAAGCATATAAGACAATTTGGAGTCATATGTAAATTAGGTCACCAGGCTGCAGCCTTATGCTTTAATGAAAGATCCTCAGTAGGAATTACATAGATCTCTCTCTCTCTCCCTTGGAGAGAGATTAAGTGGAGCAGTTGCCAAAAGCAAATAATCAGCATCTAAATGCAATTTCAAATACTATGCTAGATACTGGTTGGCTTCTTTGGCCAACTTCTCCACTTTATTTCTCTCAAAGGCATTTCCCCCTTTGTGTAATATACTGTATGTACCATATACAGTATGGGCATAGCTATATTGGGTGCAAGGGGTGCCATTGTTACAGGGCCCCGACTCTAGCTCATATAGATTCGTACAAAGTTCCTGAAATTGCCTGCTAAGATATTGGGTCTAGCCTATTGCTCAGCCTGAAAAGGAGGACTGGTCAGTGGCGATCTCTCCCTCTCCCTTTCAGTAAAGCTCTACACTGTCCACACTGATATAAGCCACCTCCCATCCTTCTGTTACACGCTCACAGGTACAGCTGAGCGAGCTAAGCACTAGGTGCCTAATTCAGAGCTGATCGATGCACCGACAGCGATCGCACGCTGAAGCCTAAGTGTTTTGCGCAAGTGCAGTGGCAACACCGCGCGCGTGCACCCAGTGAGATGCAAAAGCATCTCACTGGTGCGATCGCCTCTGCCTGACTGACAGGCAAAGGCGGTCGTGTGGTGGGAGTTAGAACGCCATTGGTGGGGCGCAGTCTGGACAACGCAGGCATGTCCGGACCGTTGCAGGGGCGGGCCGCGGCGGCTGCATGATGTCACACGCAGCAGTTGCGACCCAGAACACAGCAGATATCCGCCTGCCAGCGCAGCTAGGCTGCGCAAGTAGGGAGCTAATTCGCCGTGCGATGCTACACATTGCTGGTGGAGTAGGGGGACATTGAGAAACACACTTCTGGTGCGGGGAGGGAGGCATGGAGAAATAAACAGTGCTGACTAAGGAGCACATGGACAGACACTGAGTACGGAGGGGGGACATATACACATGACTGGAGGCAGGCATGTAATGTGAAGGAAAGAGCACCGCAGGGGCAGAAGTGCTGTTGAGGCAGGAAGCACAGAGGAGAGGAGGACCACTGGCTACTTACTGTAGTATATGTGTCACACCTGAGGGCTGAGGCTGTCCCGGGGAGGCCTCAGGCGTAGGGGCTGGCGTGTACGTGAACCTGGGTGGTAGTATGGGGTTCCTGGACATGCAGGGAACCTTTAGCACTGGCGGCCGAAGGCGTGAACGAGACGACAGTGTAATAAAGGTTACGTTCTTTATAAAGCACCCAGTTCACTAATCACAATGGCAGTCAGATGCTAGATTTAATGCTCCGCAATTGGTATTCACAGTATAAGTCTAGCAGCACAGTTCCTCAGATGCAGTGGTAATAAGTATGCTGTTTGGTATGGTAAGAACTCGATATGGTACAGTCTTGGAAGACACTGAGATGGTAAGTCCATAGAGATAACAGCTAACCACTGTACTGACAAAATGAACTGATACTGACCAGAAGAGGACTCACTGGAAACTGGAGTCGGTGACGGAGCACCAAGGTATGCGGAGAGCTGGAGGACGGCCGAGGATGCTGGGTAGAACTGGCACAGATGATGAGGATGCAGTGGAACTCACCAATGGTGACAAATTTCGATGTTGGAGCACCGATGGTGAACTGGAGTTCGATGTGGGAACACCGCTGATGAATGGAAGCGATGTAAGGACACCGCTGACGACTCTTTAAGTGGAGCAAGGTCACAGGAGCTGGAATACCTGGAGACAGCAAGCAGGAACAATCACAGACTGCAGAGCCATCCAACACTGGGTTAGACAACCATAGAACTGACAACGGGGAGTCTTGGCTCAGGATACTTATACCTGCTGGGACGCAGGTATTGGCTCAGCAATCAGAGAGGATTCTGTGTACAATGACTTGGCATTAGAGAATCATGTGACTAGGCCAAACATGGCTGCTCCCATGTTTGGCTCTGGAGAGAAAAGTCAGTTTGTAAACAGCATGTGGAAACATGTAATGATGGCGGCAGAGGCCGCGGAGAACAGGAGACTCCATCCGCTGGAACAGGAGTGACATGCTGAATAGCTGTCATGGCAGCACTGCCGGGATCGCTGAGGAGAGACTGTGGAGATGCCTTGGAGCGTGCTGCACGCAGACAGCGCAGATGGAATCCTTCTTGGAGCGCAGGGACAGTCTCAGAAGGCACTTGTATGGTAGGTAAGCGTGTTTAGTCACCCGGATCGTCACAATATGAAGGCAGCTGAGGGTCTTGAAGGGAGGGGCCATCCTCTTCCACGTGTCCCTCTATACTGGGGGCAGAGCTAAAGGTGATGGGCACAGTGCACCACTGCACCTGTCCCATCTCCCGATCAGCACTGGTAGCTCCGCCCACAACATGTTAAGGATTCCCTCCCAACCCCATGCACCCGCCCACTCAGTTGCTGTGCCTCGGCTCTCCACTGCCTGCATGAATGCCTGGCTAAAAGGTGAGACCGTGAGAGTAGGGGAGGATAACAGTAGGAGGTGGAGCTGTCAGTCACAGACACACATATTCACAACCTGCAAGGGGGGCAGCAGGGGACAAGTGTTTTTCAGATAGTGCGGTCCAGCTGCGGCTGATAAGAGCCACAGCAGTCACAGGCATAAATGATGAACTGCGCACTTGGGCTGGGAGCTGGCTGGGATAACAGAGTAGAAGTGCCCCTTAGTGGCTGGAACACGGCGGCAACTGACTCCATTGTCCCTGGCTGCTCCGCCCCTGGAGGGCACTGTTATAGGGCATAAACAATTGTGGGGAGAGGTGTCTTTCTAGAAGCATTGGGAAGGGACCCCTTCAAAATGTTGCAATGGGGCCCACAAAGTTCTTGCTACACTTCATCTTGGAAATAAAAACAAAAAGTAAAGCTGCATTTCTTTGATTTTATGATATACACAGACATGACCACATATACATAATACCTCCCTTATTTTACATTTTCTTGGATTTTATCTTAATGCATAATGCATTTCAATTGATCCCCATGATTTCGTACATCTGTTTCCCTTATAAAAAGTGTTTTGAATTTGTTGTAATAATATGCAGTTGTTTCATTATTTGTAACAAATTGTTTGAAATTTTCAGTCCATTCAGTTCATGTTTTAGTAATACAAATTTTCCAAATTTCTGCACAGTACTTACCATATCTTGGGGGTTATTCAGTACGGATTGCAAATTCTTCTTAACAGCAGAATTTGTAATCTGTTCTTTCGCATGCTAGGTGTGGTTGCAGCAATTGTGGATGACCCCCTGCAGCCGCAGTTAGGCTGCACATTCAGGCAGTCAGCTGCCATTTTTCCCATCAGAGCGACTGCATGTGATGTCACGCAGCTGCCCTGAAAACGCCGCCGGCTCACTCCCGTTTTATCCCCCACGAACGCCTCTGCCTGTCAATCAGGGAGAGGCGTTTGCGCTGCTGCGACCCGAACGCATTTGGCGGCCGTGCACGTGCAGGACGGTACCTGCACGACCTGAATAACCCCCCTAGGACTGAATAAACCAGATTTGCCCCTAATTTCACATTTTGTTTGTCTACACAGATGCAGTTGTGATGCTGGAACAAACAATACTATAACCGCTGTAGTCAGCGTTAAATTACCCACCTTATTATTATACTTGAAGTCTGTGGTATTTTAAATTATATATATAAAATTGTTATTATTAGATGGAAATAATGCTGTAGAGAATTATGTTGGATCAGGGGCGGATCCAGAAGAAAGTGATAGGGGGGCACCATGGAAGGGGCAAGTACATTTGCGTGCGGCTTCGGTGCATGTGAGGTGGCGCTTCTTATACAATGCCCACAGTTGTAGCGCTCATTATGCAATGTCCACTGTACTGGTAGTGCCCCTTATATAGACCCCATAGTAGTGGTCAGAGCCGTAACTACCTATGGGCAAACGGTGCGTTGCACACAGCGCAAATGCGCTGAGGGCGCAGCCGCTGCCATGTCTCTTTGCCGGCACCCGCTTAGATGAGTGTTACCAGCGGTGCTCAGCTCACTGCTCCCGGCTTCAGTAACTTGCCTGCAAGGCAGCATCAGGAGGCCGGGGACGGGGCTGTGCGAGTGTTTGTTACAAGGGATAGTTATGTTTGTCCCTTAGCTGGCTGCAGGTCCCGGAGTATCCTCTGATAGGTCCCCAGGGTAAGGTAATTTATGTCCAGCAGGGCTCATTGTCGGCTGAGGTGCACGGCTGCTCGGGGCTCCGGGGGAAGAGGCAGGGAGGAGAGAGTGGCAATGTGTCTATGGTGCTGCAGTTCTATGGTGCTATTTATGTATGTACAGAGTACTGTATATGTGTGTATGTAAGTACTGTACATTGTCTATGTATGTACAGTGTATATGTATGTGTGTACAGTCAGTGTGTATTTATGTATGTGTGTACAGTGTGTATATATGTGTGTACAGTGTATGTGTGTGTGTAAGTACAGTGTAATATGTATGTAAGTACAGTGTGCATATGTATGTATGTACAGTATGTATGTAAGTACAGTGTAATATGTATGTAAGTACAGTGTATATGTATGTATGTGTGTGTACAGTGTAATATGTATGTACGTACGTACGTACGTACGTACGTACGTACGTACGTACGTACGTACGTACGTACAGTATGTATGTAAGTACAGTGTAATATGTATGTATGTACAGTGTGCATATGTATGTATGTACAGTATGTATGTAAGTACAGTGTATATGTATGTATGTGTGTGTGTACAGTGTAATATGTATGTAAGTACAGTGTATATGTATGTATGTGTGTGTACAGTGTAATATGTATGTAAGTACAGTGTGCATATGTATGTACAGTATGTATGTAAGTACAGTGTATATGTATTTGTGTGTGTGTAAGAGCAGTGTATATGTATGTGTGTACGGTGTATGTATGCAAGTACAGTGTATACGTATGTATGTGTGTGTGTACAGTGTGTGTGTGTGTGTGTGTGTATGTGTGTACAGTGTGTGTGTGTGTATGTATGTAAGTACAGTGTATCTGTGTACAGTGTATATGTATGTATGTGTGTACAGTCTGTATGTGTGCATAGTGTATATACAGTATATATGTATGTGTGTACAGTGTTTATGTATAAGTACATTGTCTATGTATGTACAGTGTATATGTGTGTACAGTTTATATGTATGCGTGTACAGTATGTATGTATGTTTGTGCAGTGTATATATATGTACAGTGTATATGCATGTACAGTGTATAGTGTATATACAGTGTATAGTGTATATGTATTTGTGTACAGTGTGTATATATGTATGAACAGCTGGGCCATAGTTGCCTACCTCCCACCTTCTGGGGCAGACTTTTAGTTCATGGTGGAGTCTCCCACTGCCCCAGATTTTAAAATCAAATTCCCCAAATAAAATTGCACCATCCTGAATCCGGATTGCAGAAGTGTGAGTCCTTATACGTCAGGGTGGGTCCTGGACGAGAGGACTGGACCATAAACTTTGACACCAGAAGCAAACCCTATCCACGAGTCTGCTGATTCCCCCACCCACCTCCTGACCAGAAAGAATCTGACAAGAGCATTCAAGGAAGGCACGCACTGGCCCTATTTTTTATATGGGGGGGGGCGCCAATGCTGTTTCTTGCACACAGCGCTACAATGTCTAGTTACGGCACTGGTAGTGGTGCCCCTTATGCAATGCCCGTATTGCCCCCAGTAGTAATGTTGCCTGTAGTAATGCCCCCAGTCATTATGCCCCCAGTGGTAATGCCCCTGCAGTTATGACCCCAGTAGTTTACCCCCCCCCCTTTAGTTTAGCCTCCCAGTGGTAATGCCCCCAGTAGTTTAGCCACCAGTAGTAATGCCCCCCTGTAGTTTGCCCCATTGTAGTTTAGCCCCTGTAGTTATGCCCCCCTTGTAGTTTAGCCTCCAGTAGTAATGCCTCCAGTAGTTTGGCCCCTGTAGTTATGCCCCCAGTAGTTTGGCCCCCCTGTAGTTTAGCCCCCAAGTAGTAATGCCCCTGTAGTTAAGCCACCAGTAGTAATGCCCCTGTAGTTACGCCACCAGTAGTAATGCCCTCCTGTAGTATGCCCCCAGTAGTTAGCACCTTTGTAGTTGTCCCACAGTAGTTTGCCCCCAGTAGATGCCACCCAGCAGTTTGCCCCAGTACGTGCCCCCCAGTAATAATGTCCCCCAGTAGTTTGCCCCCAGTAGATGCCACCCAGTAATAATGTCCCCCAGCAGTTTGCCCCCAGTAGGTGCCCCCCAGTAATAATGTCCCCCAGTAGTTTGCCCCCAGTAGATGCCCCCCCAGTAATAATGTCCCCCAGCAGTTTTCCCCCAGTAGATGCCCCCCAGTAATAATGTCCTCCAGTAGTTTGCCCTCAGTAGTAATGCCCCCAAGGAGTTTGCCCCCAATAGATGACCCCCCAGTAGTAATGCCCCCAGTAATAATGCCCCCAGTAGATGGCCCCCAGTAAAAATGTCCCCCAGTAGCTGCCCCAATAGATGACCCCCCAGTAGTAATGCCCCCAGTAGATGCCCCCCAGTAATAATGCCCCCAGTAGATGTCCCCCAGTAAAAATGTCCCCCAGTAGCTGCCCCCAATAGATGACCCCCCAGTAATAATGCCCCCTACGAGTTTGCCCTAATAGATGACCCCCCAGTAGTAATGCCCCCAGTAGATGCCCCCCAGTAATAATGCCCCCAGTAGAGGTCCCCCAGTAAAAATGTCCCCCAGTAGTTGCCCCCAATAGATGACCCCCCAGTAGTAATGCCCCCAGTAGATGCCCCCCAGTAATAATGCCTCCAGTAGATGGCCCCCAGTTAAAATGTCCCCCCAGTAGCTGCCCCCAATAGATGACCCCCCCAGTAATAATGCCCCCTACGAGTTTGCCCCAATAGATGACCCCCCCAGTAGTAATGCCCCCAGTAGATGCCCCCCAGTAATAATGCCCCCAGTAGATGTCCCCCAGTAAAAATGTCCCCCAGTAGCTGCCCCCAATAGATGACCCCCCAGTAGTAATGCCCCCAGTAGATGCCCCCCAGTAATAATGCCCCCAGTAGATGGCCCCCAGTAAAAATGTCCCCCAGTAGCTGCCCCCAATAGATGACCCCCCAGTAATAATGCCCCCTACGAGTTTGCCCCAATAGATGACCCCCAGTAGTAATGCCCCCAGTAGATGCCCCCCAGTAATAATGCCCCCAGTAGATGGCCCCCAGTAAAAATGTCCCCCAGTAGCTGCCCCCAATAGATAGCCCCTCAGTAGTGATGCCCCCAGTAGATGCCACCCAGATATAATGCCCCAAGTAGTTTGCCCCCAGTAGTAATGCCCCCCCCAGTAGTAATGCCCCTTGTTGATGCCCCCCAGTAGTAATGTCCACCCGTAGTTTGCCCCCAGTAGATGCCCCCGCTGCATTAAGGAAGAAAAAAACATCATACTTACCGAGTCCTGTTCCCGCTTCCAGGCCGCTGCAGTCGTCCTCTTCCCTGGGCGTCCGCTCCTTAGTCAGTACTATGAGAGAGACGTCATGACTGACGTCTCTCCCATGGCGCACAGTGACAGCGCCGGAAGCCGGAGCTCAGTACTGAGCTCCTGCCTTCGGCTGCCGCTGTGCAGGAAGACGGGCGCCCGCTGGTAACACAATCTCAGCGGGCGCCCGTCATCTCCCTGTGCGGCGCTGGGGGGGGGAAGAAGGCCACAAATTACAGGGGGGGCACGGGCCCGAGTGCCCCCCCCCCCCCCCTGGATCCGCCGCTGTGTTGGATATATGTGTGTGCAGGCTTGAAGATGTGGCAGAGCTTCTGTACACACCAGTGGATGCCTTACAACTACAAACAGTCCAGTTTCTTAACCAGTGGAGTGGTTTTATTGAAGATTAGCTGTTCCACCTATTCTTCACATGGGAGTTTCTGATTTTCACGGTTGTACATATACATGAGTGTTTAAAAATTTGGTAAATTTGGTAACTTTATAGAGCTGGAAATTTGAGACGTCTTAATGAACGTAAATATTAATCCATGGTTCTTGGCATTACCTGAGAAGCACCCATAGCAGACACGGTAAAAAGTGACAGGACCATTTTTGTAGTTTATTAAATTCTACAAACAGGAGGTGCAATCCAACTTTTGATCCGATTGTCTGTTTGGGCATTATCGTTCACGCAACGCAAGCCATGCATCGGAAATATGGGGAGGTTTATTAAAATTGTAACTTAGTTTCCCTATTTCCCACCTGAAGAATATCCATGTTAAATTTCAGCTTCCTAACATATCAGGAAGTAAGAGAACTAGTGATAAGTCAGTCAGTTAGTGAGTGAGGGCTTTTATATATATATATATACACACACACACACACACACACACACACACACACACACACACACACACACACACACATAATATAATATAATATATGAGGCTCAGCAGTACTCATTGTTATACACACTGGTAGATGGAGGGTAGTTTGAGCAGAGTGGATGTTATACAGCTCACCAGCCATTGAGTGCGTGTAGGTACTGGGTAGTTGTGCAGGACCACTGGAAATTGTTGTGGATTGCAGGTAATTGCAGGAGCCAAGTAGGAGACTTCTGTCTATCCACCATGTCACTCTTTACAGTAAAAACAAGATGGCCCTGCACATTCTCAGTAGAGATCTTGGTGCCATCTTGGGATAGGGCATGAAACCTCCCTGTAGAACAGGAAGACTGGAGACTGCGCAGTCACCCACTCCTCTTTCAATAAATTACAGATGAACTCAGAAGTACATGCCTAAAAACAGTGACAGATCATGCCTCTTGCCTTAGCGATGTCACTTGTCCACAGTGAGGCTTTATGCGACATGTCTATTGATTACTTTGGCATTTGAAATAATTTAAATTGAATTTTTATTTTTGGAAATTTGGGAAAGCCCAGCTGCCATTCCCCATTACATACCTAGATAAAGCTAATAGCTAGGTAGCAAATTTGTTATAAAATGGTTATAGCAATTTTTCACCTTTAAATATTGAATATTACAACAAACATCCTTCACCCGACCTTACAAACTGTAAACCCACTCTTTTCATGGAATTAATATTTGCAGATGCTGTCTATGACTGCAGTGACTTTGGCTTACCAGCTTTGCAATTTAATTTTTGCTGACTCGTGTGTGTACATAGATCATTAATCTGACAGTTCTCACTTTGTGCAATTCAGCTACTGAATATTAAAGAGATTTGCTCATTATGAGTGCACAATATTTTACAAAATATATTTTATAAATTGGCCTGAAGTTCCATGGTGTGACTGCAATATTACTTTGGTAGGGGCGACGAGAGGGAAGGAAGTGAGTACTAAGTACTCAGGCCACTCTGGGGGAACAGTAGTGCTGGGGAGCCATATCTACACCCTCAAGATGGTGTGGCCACACTCTCTTATCAAAGCGCCCCATCCAGGTGTTTCCCGCCCTCATGCATTACAGCTATTGGGGGTGATTCCGAGTTGTTCGCTCGCTAGCTGCTTTTAGCAGCATTGCACACGCTAAGCCGTCGCCCTCTGGGAGTGTATCTTAGCTTAGCAGAAGTGCGAACGAAAGATTAGCAGAATTGCTAATAGAAATTTCTTTTTCTGAGTAGCTCCAGACTTACTCAGCCATTGCGACCAGCTCAGTCCTTTTCGTTCCTGGTTTGACGTCACAAACACACCCAGCGTTTGCCCAACCACTCCCCCGTTTCTCCAGACACTCCTGCGTTTAGCAACTCGAACGCTTGCGTTTTTCCGCACACTCCCATAAAACGGCCAGTTTTCGCCCAGAAACACCCACTTCCTGTCAATCACACTACGATCAGCACAGCGATGAAAAAGCTTTGTTATGCCGTGAGTAAAATACCTAACTTTTGTGTAAAATAACTAAGCGCATGTGCTCTGCGAACCTTGTGCATGCGCAGTAAGCGACTAATCGCAGTATAGCGAAAATCAGCAACGAGCGAACAACTCGGAATGATCCCCATTGTTCATAGTCCCAAGGAGTACATTTATAAAAAAAATAAGAATTTACTCACCGGTAATTCTATTTCTCGTAGTCCGTAGTGTATGCTGGGAACTCCGTAAGGACCATGGGGAATAGACGGGCTCCGCAGGAGACTGGGCACTCTAAAGAAAAGATTAGGTACTATCTGGTGTGCACTGGCTCCTCCCTCTATGCCCCTCCTCCAGACCTCAGTTAGGGAAACTGTGCCCGGAAGAGCTGACATTACAAGGAAAGGATTTTTGGAATCCAGGGTAAGACTCATACCAGCCACACCAATCACACCGTACAACTTGTGATAACCTTACCCAGTTAACAGTATGAACAACAACTGAGCCTCACTCAACGGATGGCTCATAACAATAACCCTTATTTCAGCAATAACTATATACACGTAATGCAGAAAGTCCGCACTTGGGACGGGCGCCCAGCATCCACTACGGACTACGAGAAATAGAATTACCGGTGAGTAAATTCTTATTTTCTCTGACGTCCTAGTGGATGCTGGGAACTTCGTAAAGACCATGGGGATTATACCAAAGCTCCCAAACGGGCGGGAGAGTGCGGATGACTCTGCAGCACCGAATGAGCAAACACAAGGTCCTCCTCAGCCAGGGTATCAAACTTGTAGAACTTTGCAAAGGTGTTTGAACCCGACCAAGTAGCCGCTCGGCAAAGCTGTAAAGCCAAGACCCCTCGGGCAGCCGCCCAAGAAGAGCCCACCTTCCTTGTGGAATGGGCTTTTACTGATTTTGGATGCGGCAATCCAGCCGCAGAATGAGCCAGCTGAATCGTGCTACAGATCCAGCGGGCAATAGTTTGCTTTGAAGCAGGAGCACCCAGCTTGTTGGGTGCATGCAGGATAAACAGCGAGTCAGTCTTCCTGACTCCAGCCGTTCTGGAAACATATATTTTCAAAGCCCTGACTACGTCCAGCAACCTGGAGTCCTCCAAGTCCCGAGTAGCCGCAGGCACCACAATAGGTTGGTTCAAATGAAACGATGATACCACCTTTGGGAGAAATTGGGGACAAGTCCTCAATTCTGCCCTGTCCATATGGAAGATCAGATATGGGCTTTTACATGACAAAGCCGCCAATTCCAACACACGCCTAGCCGATGCTAAGGCCAACAGCATGACCACTTTCCACGTGAGATACTTTAGTTCCACGGTCTTAAGTGGCTCAAACCAGTGGGATTTCAGGAAATCCAACACAACGTTAAGATCCCAGGGTGCCACTGGTGGCACAAAAGGGGGCTGAATATGCAGCACTCTCTTAACAAACGTCTGAACCTCAGGCAGTGAAGCCAGTTCTTTTTGAAAGAAAATGGATAGGGCCGAAATCTGGACCTTTATGGACCCCAATTTTAGGCCCATTGTCACCCCTGACTGTAGGAAGTGCAGGAATCGACCCAGCTGAAATTCCTCTGTAGGGGCTGTCCTGGCCTCATACCAAGCAACATATTTTCGCCATATACGGTGGTAATGCTTTGCTGTCACGTCCTTCCTAGCCTTTATCAGCGTAGGAATAACTTCATCTGGAATGCCTTTTTCCGCTAGGATCCGGCGTTCAACCGCCATGCCGTCAAACGCAGCCGCGGTAAGTCTTGGAACAGACAGGGCCCTTGTTGCAGCAGGTCCTGTCTGAGAGGCAGAGGCCATGGGTCCTCTGTGCGCATTTCTTGCAGTTCCGGGTACCAAGTCCTTCTTGGCCAATCCGGAACAATGAGTATTGTTCTTATTCCTCTCTTTCTTACTATTCTCAGTACCTTGGGTATGAGACGAAGAGGAGGAAACACATATACCGACTGGTACACCCACGGTGTCACTAGGGCGTCCACAGCTATCGCCTGAGGGTCCCTTGACCTGGCGCAATATCTTTTTAGCTTTTTGTTGAGGCGGGACGCCATCATGTCCACCTGTGGCAGTTCCCATCGCTTTGCAATCTGTGTGAAGACTTCTTGATGAAGTCCCCACTCTCCCGGGTGGAGGTCGTGTCTGCTGAGGAAGTCTGCTTCCCAGTTGTCCACTCCCGGAATGAACACTGCTGACAGTGCTTGCACGTGATTCTCCGCCCACCGAAGAATCTTTGTGGCTTCCGCCATTGCCATCCTGCTTCTTGTGCCGCCCTGGCGGTTTACATGGGCGACCGCCGTGATGTTGTCTGACTGAATCAGCACTGGCCGGTTTCGAAGCAGAGCTCTGCTTGACTCAGGGCGTTGTAAATGGCCCTTAGTTCCAGTATATTTATGTGTAGAGAAGTCTCCAGACTTGACCACAGCCCTTGGAAGTTTCTTCCCTGAGTGACTGCCCCCCATCCTCGGAGGCTTGCATCCGTGGTCACCAGGACCTAGTCCTGTATGCCGAACCTGCGGCCCTCGAGAAGGTGAGCACTCTGCAGCCACCACAGAAGAGACACCCTGGCCCTTGGGGACAGGGTGATCAGCAGATGCATCTGAAGATGCGATCCGGACCACTTGTCCAACAGATCCCACTGAAAGATCCTTGCATGGAACCTGCCGAAGGGAATGGCTTCGTATGAAGCCACCATCTTTCCCAGGACTCGCGTGCATTGATGCACCGACACCTGTTTTGGTTTTAAGAGGTCTCTGACCAGAGTCACGAGCTCCTGAGCCTTCTCCGCCGGGAGAAAAACCTTCTTCTGGTCTCCAGAATCATGCCCAGGAAGGGCAGATGCATCGTAGGAATCAGCTGCGACTTTGGAACATTCAGAATCCAGCCGTGCTGTTGCAACACTTCCTGAGAGAGTGCTACGCTGATCAACAACTGCTCTCTGGACCTCGCCTTTATGAGGAGATCGTCCAAGTATGGGATAACTATAACTCCCTTCTTCCGAAGGAGTATCATCATTTCGGCCATTACCTTGGTAAATATCCTCGGTGCCGTGGACAGGCCAAACGGCAACGTCTGGAACTGGTAATGACAGTCCTGTACCACAAACCTGAGGTACTCCTGGTGAAGTGGGTAAATGGGGACATGCAAGTAAGCATCCTTGATGTCCAGCGACACCATAAAATCCCCCTCTTCCAGGCTTGCAATAACCGCTCTGAGCGATTCTGTTTTGAACTTGAATTTCTTTATATAAGTGTTCAAGGATTTTAAATTCAGAATGGGTCTCACGAACCGTCCGGTTTCGGTACCACAAACATTGTGGAATAGTAACCCCTTCCCTGTTGAAGGAGGGGGACCCTGATAATCACTTGCTGGAGGTACAGCTTGTGAATTGCCTCCAGTACTACCTCCCTTTCCATGGGGGAAGCTGGCAAGGCTGATTTGAGGTAACGGCGGGGGGGAGTCGCTTCGAATTCCAGCTTGTATCCCTGAGATACAATTTGTACAGCCCAGAGATCCACCTGTGAGTAAACCCACTGGTTGCTGAAGTTTCGGAGACGCGCCCCCACCGCACCTGGCTCCGCCTGTGGAGCCCCAACGTCATGCGGTGGACTTAGTGGAAGCAGGGGAGGACTTTTGTTCCTGGGAACTGGCTGCATGGTGCAGCTTCTTACCTCTACCCCTGCCTCTGGCAAGAAAGGATGCGCCCCTGACCCTCTTGCCTTTCTGAGAACGAAAGGACTGTATTTGATAATACGGTGCTTTCTTGGGCTGTGAGGAAACCTGAGGCAAGAAAGTCGACTTTCCAGCTGTCGCTGTGGACACGAGGTCCGATAGACCGTCCCCAAACAATTCCTCACCCTTATAAGGCAAAACCTCCATGTGTTTTTTAGAATCAGCATCTCCTGTCCATTGCCGAGTCCATAAGACCCTCCTGGCAGAAATGGACATAGCATTAATTCTAGAGCCCAGCAGGCAAATGTCCCTCTGAGCATCCCGCATATATAAGACGACGTCTTTTATATGGCCCAGGGTTAGCAAAACAGTATCCCTGTCGAGGGAATCTATGTCGTCTGACAGAGTATCTGTCCATGCTGCTACAGCACTACACATCCAGGCTGAGGCAATAGCAGGTCTCAGTAGAGTACCAGAGTGTGTATACACTGACTTCAGGATAGCTTCCTGCTTTCTATCCGCAGGCTCCCTTAGGGCGGCCGTATCCTGAGACGGCAGGGCCACCTTTTTAGATAAGCGTGTCAGCGCCTTGTCCACCCTAGGGGATGTTTCCCAACGTAACCTGTCCGTTGGCGGGAAAGGGTACGCCATCAGTAACCTCTTAGAAATCACTAGTTTCTTATCAGGGGAACTCCACGCTTCTTCACATAATTCATTTAATTCATCAGATGGGGGAAAAGTCACTGGCTGCTTTTTCTCCCCAAACATATAAACCCTCTTGGTATTAACAGGGTTAATCTCAGAAATGTGTAATACATCTTTCATTGCAATAATCATGTATCGGATGGCCTTGGTCATTTTAGACTGTAAATGTGCCTCATCATCGTCGACACTTGAGTCGGACTCCGTGTCGACATCTGTGTCAACCATCTGAGATAGAGGGCGTTTATGAGCCCCTGGCGGTTTCTGAGTCGCCTGGGCAGGCGCGGGCTGAGACCCCGGCTGTCCCAAGGCTGCAGCGTCATCAAACATTTTATGTAAGGAGCTTACATTGTCGTTTAAGACCTTCCACATATCCATCCAATCAGGTGTCGGCCCGACGGGGGCGACACCCCACTTATCTGCCCTTGCTCCGCCTCCACGTAATCCTCCTCATCAAACATGTTGACACAGCCGTACCGACACACCGCACACACACAGGGAATGCTCAGACTGAGGACAGGACCCCACAAAGTCCTTTGGGGAGACAGAGAGAGAGTATGCCAGCACACACCACAGCGCTATATAACACAGGGATTTTCACTTATAATAAGTGATTACCCAATAGCTGCCTTATATGTTTTATTTGCGCCTAAATTTATGTGCCCCCCCTCTCTTTTTTACCCTACCTGGATACTGCAGGGGAGAGCCTGGGGAGCTGCTTCCAGCGGAGCTGTGAAGAGAAAATGGCGCTGGTGTGCTGAGGAAGAAGGCCCCGCCCCCTCAGTGGCGGGCTTCTGTCCCGCTTTCTGTGTAAAAAAATGGCGGTTTTTTTTACATATATACAGTGCCAGACTGTATATATGTATTTTTATTGCCAAAAGGTACTTCAATTGCTGCCCAGGGCGCCCCCCCCCCAGCGCCCTGCACCCTACAGTGACCGGAGTGTGTAAGTGTGCTGGGAGCAATGGCGCACAGCTGCGGTGCTGTGCGCTACCTTAAATGAAGACAGGAGTCTTCTGCCGCCGATTTCGTCGTCTTCAAGCTTCTGTTCTTCTGGCTCTGCGAGGGGGACGGCGGCACGGCTCCGGGAACGGACGATCGAGGACAGGTGCCTGTGTTCGAACCCTCTGGAGCTAATGGTGTCCAGTAGCCTAAGAAGCACAAGCTAGCTGCAAGCAGGTAGGTTTGCTTCTCTCCCCTTAGTCCCACGTAGCAGTGAGTCTGTTGCCAGCAGAAGCTCACTGAAAATAAAAAACCTAATAAATACTTTCTTTACTAGTAAGCTCAGGAGAGCCCACTAGGAGCACCCAGCTCTGGCCGGGCACAGATTCTAACTGAGGTCTGGAGGAGGGGCATAGAGGGAGGAGCCAGTGCACACCAGATAGTACCTAATCTTTTCTTTAGAGTGCCCAGTCTCCTGCGGAGCCCGTCTATTCCCCATGGTCCTTACGGAGTTCCCAGCATCCACTAGGACATCAGAGAAATATATATTTCTATGTACGGACACAACCATAACAACTTTATTATACTGTAATTATAGATATAGCAGATACTAAGGGGTGCACAATACTGTTTTAAAAGCTGACGCTCAAAACAAAACTTTCAATACATACAGCAGGATGTAATGGGAGTCTGAGGTCGCCGGAGGTACGGGAAGCCGGCTGATCTCAGACATTTTTTTAAAGGAGCAAACACTTACAAGGCAAAACCATGCCTTGCAGGTGATTGCCCCTTTAAAAAAAAATCAGAGAGACTTCCGGTGGGCGGGGCATCTAGCATGGCCGCTTTTTAACTTCTCTCTGCACAGGGGCTAGAGAAATCCACCTCAATCCTCCTTATCTTGCCTTCTAGGAGTCACATATCTTATGGGAGTGTGTCCCCTGAGTGTGGAGGAACATTTTAATACCTCACAAGTCCCTGTGGACCTATTTTCCGAAGTTGAGCCGTTAATGCTGACGGCATGGGTAGCTGCCTGGATTGGGCGCGGACCTCGGGAGGATCGCGCCTGAAGAAACAAAGCTCCGTCAGCTCTGCCCCCCCCCCCCCCACCCCCTCCCCACTGACTTTTCTCCTCAGCTCGTCTCTTTGTGGGAGACCACATTACTGGTTGCCCAATACCTGCTTTGTGGGGCGGCGTCTCCACCATCACTGGCCGAGTCTCCGGCCGTGGATCCCCGGGGCTGGGCTCTGGAGGCCTGAGCCGTCGGCGGAGGATCTCCCTGCCGTGACACCACTCCAGGATCTCCCGCCCCGTACGGAGGTGCTGCCTGTCGGAAAGCCTTCCTGCCTCCCCTTATCGTGGATTGGGGTGCGGCGCGAGCCGTCCCCTCGCCGCCGGCCCGACCACTCCACGAACACAGCGGATTCCTCTGAGGCCTCTGTGATCCGCCCGGCTCTATGCCGCTGGGGGTGCCCGCGGGGATTGCCGCGGCTAACCGCTCACACTGCCACAGACGCTTCACTGGCTGGAGCTGCTGCTACCCGCCCTGACCCTTGCCCTGGTAAATGATGGCGGGAGCCGGCGGGAGTGTATACCTGCGTGCGGCTGTGTGTCCATCCAGACGTGCTCCTGATTACTATGATGCCCCTTCTATACATGTACCGCTGAGACTGCCCGTCCATACAGCCGATATCCAGGGGACCTCAGGACTGTGACTCTCAGGGCCTTCAGTCGCTGGTGTTCCTGGAGATGACCTGCTGTCTGCTGCTATTATTGCTCGCCTGCAAGGCCTTGCAACTACCCCAGGTACTAATATTGTTTGTCCCCCTACTGCCTTTTACTAACAATCTTCCCTTTCTTCTTCTACATTGCCCCTCACTTGGTACTGCCCCTCGCAATACATCCCTCTCCTCCTTGCCAAAGCTACCCTCACTTGCTCCTCTCTTTCCTTCTCCCCCCTATTCGAGTGCCCCTTATATATTAACGGATGGGACTGGTCTACTGAGTTGCCATGGTCCTTGTCGGAGTGCCTACTGTTTCTTCTGACGCTGCATAGCACCGGCTGGTGCTATATCGAGACATTCCGTTCCCAGAGGAGGACTCTATATATCATTCCCCTGATTGCCGAGCTTAGGCTCTGTTTGCTATACAAGGGAAATCATATCACCTGACTTTGCGTTAAGGGTTGTGCAGCTTGCATAATCCTGCAACAGAGGGAATAGTTATTATTAGGAGACTCGCAGAGAGATTGCATTCTTCCTCTGTGTTTCCTTGATTGCTGTAGCCATATATTCAGCTTTGCTGGCTCCTGAAGCAACCTTTATGTACCATTTGTTATTTCTCTAACGTCCTAGTGGATGCTGGGGACTCCGTAAGGACCATGGGGAATAGACGGGCTCCGCAGGAGACAGGGCACTTTAAGAAAGAATTAGGAATACTGGTGTGCACTGGCTCCTCCCTCTATGTCCCTCCTCCAGACCTCAGTTTGAATCTGTGCCCGGACGAGCTGGGTGCACCTTAGTGAGCTCTCCTGAGCTTGCTAACTAGAAAGTATTTTGTTAGGATTTTTTTATTTTCAGAGAGATCTGCTGGCAACAGACTCTCTGCTATGTGGGACTGAGGGGAGAGAAGCAGCCCTACTCACTGTGGATAGGTCATGCTTCTTAGGCTACTGGACACCATTAGCTCCAGAGGGATCGAACACAGGAACGCACCCTTGGTCATCCGATCCCAGAGCCGCGCCGCCGTCCCCCTCGCAGAGCCAGAAGCCAGAAGCCGGCGTGAGAAGCAAGAAGACTTCAAAAGCGGCGGCAGAAGACTCCAGTCTTCATATGAGGTAGCGCACAGCACTGCAGCTGTGCGCCATTGCTCCCACATTAAACCCACACACTCCGGTCACTGTAGGGCGCAGGGGGGGGCAACCTGGGCAGCAATTAGAGACCTCTTGGCAAAGTGGCATACATACAGTTGGGCACTGTATATGTGCATGAGCCCCCGCCATTATTTTACACAAAATCGCGGGACAGAAGCCCGTCGCTGAGGGGGCAGGGCTTCTTCCTCAGCACTCACCAGCGCCATTTTCTCTCCACAGCTCCGCTGAGAGGAAGCTCCCCAGGCTCTCCCCTGCAGATTCACGGTAGAAAGAGGGTAAAAAGAAAGGGGGGGCACATAAATTTAGCGCAAAATCAGTATATACAGCAGCTACTGGGTAAACACTAAGTTACTGTGTAATTCCTGGGTCATATAGCGCTGGGGTGTGTGCTGGCATACTCTCTCTCTGTCTCTCCAAAAGGCCTTGTGGGGGTTCTGTCCTCAAATAGAGCATCCCCTGTGTGTGTGGTGTGTCGGTACGCTTGTATCGGCATGTTTGACGAGGAAGGCTATGTGGAAGCAGAGCAGGTAAAAATGAATGTGGGATCGCCGCCGACGGCGCCAACGCCTGATTGGATGGATATGTGGAACGTTTTAAATGATAATGTTACTTCCTTGCATAAAAGGTTGGATAAAGCTGAAGCCTTGGGACAGTCAGGGTCTCAACCCATGCCTGATCCTACAGCGCAGAGGCTGTCAGGGTCTCAGAAGCGACCACTATCCCAAATTGTTGACACAGATATCGACACGGATTCTGACTCCAGTGTCGATGGCGATGATGCAAAGTTGCAGCCTAAAATGGCTAAAGCCATCCGCTACATGATTATAGCAATGAAGGATGTATTGCACATCTCAGAGGAAAACCCAGTCCCTGACAAAAGGGTTTATATGTTTGGGGAAAAAAGGCATGAGGTGACCTTTCCCCCGTCACATGAGTTAAATGAGTTATGTGAAAAAGCTTGGGAATCTCCAGATAGAAAAATGCAGATTTCCAAACGGTTGCTTATGGCGTATCCTTTCCCGCCAGCGGACAGGTTACGCTGGGAATCCTCCCCTAGGGTAGACAAAGCTTTGACACGCTTATCTAAGAAGGTAGCCCTGCCGTCACAGGATACGGCCACCCTAAAAGATCCTGCGGATAGAAAGCAGGAAGGTATCCTGAAGTCCGTTTATACACATTCAGGTACCATACTAAGGCCGGCAATTGTGTCGGCCTGGATGTGTAGTGCTGTAGCAGCATGGACAGATACTTTATCTGAGGAACTTGATACCTTGGACAAGGATACTATATTACTGACCCTGGGGCATATAGAAGACGCTGTCCTATATATGAGAGATGCCCAGAGAGACATTAGCCTACTGGGCTCTAGAATAAATGCAATGTCGATTTCTGCCAGAAGGGTCCTGTGGACTCGGCAATGGACAGGTGATGCCGACTCCAAAATGGAGGTTTTACCTTATAAGGGTGAGGAATTGGTTGGGGACGGTCTCTCGGACCTAGTTTAAACAGCTACGGCTGGGAAGTCAAATTTTTTGCCATATATTCCCTCACAACCTAAGAAAGCACCATATTACCAAATGCAGTCCTTTCGACCACAAAGAGGCAAGAAAGTCCGAGGTGCGTCCTTTCTTGCCAGAGGCAGGGGTAGAGGAAAGAAGCTGCACAATACAGCTAGTTCCCAGGAACAGAAGTCCTCCCCGGCTTCCACTAAATCCACCGCATGACGCTGGGGCTCCACAGGTGGAGCCAGGATCGGTGGGGGCACGTCTCCGAAATTTCAGCCACCAGTGGGTTCGCTCACGGGTGGATCCCTGGGCTATACAGATTGTATCTCAGGGATACAAGCTGGAATTCGAAGTGATGCCCCCTCACCGTTACCTCAAATCGGCCCTGCCAGCTTCCTCCATAGAGAGGGAAATAGTGTTAGCGGCAATTCACAAATTATATCTCCAGCAGGTGGTGGTAAAGGTTCCCCTCCTTCAACAGGGAAGGGGTTACTATTCCACAATGTTTGTGGTACCGAAACTGGACGGTTCGGTCAGACCCATATTGAATTTAAAATCCCTGAACATTTACCTGAAAAGGTTCAAGTTCAAGATGGAATCGCTCAGAGCGGTCATTGCAAGCCTGGAAGAGGGGGATTTTATGGTGTCTCTGGACATAAAGGATGCTTACCTGCATGTCCCCATTTATCCACCTCATCAGGAGTACCTCAGATTTGTGGTACATGACTGTCATTACCAATTCCAGACGTTGCCGTTTGGTCTGTCCACGGCACCAAGAATATTTACCAAGGTAATGGCAGAAATGATGGTGCTTCTGCGAAAGCAAGGAGTCACAATTATCCCATACTTGGACGATCTCCTCATAAAGGCGAGGTCCAGAGACCAGTTGCTGATCAGCGTAGCACACTCTCGGGAAGTGTTGCAACAGCACGGCTGGATTATGAATATTCCAAAGTCGCAGCTGATTCCTACGATGCATCTGCCCTTCCTGGGCATGATTCTGGAGACCAGAAGAAGGTTTTTCTCCCGGCGGAGAAGGCTCAGGAGCTCGTGACTCTAGTCAGAGACCTCTTAAAACCAAAACAGGTGTCGGTGCATCAATGCACGCGAGTCCTGGGAAAGATGGTGGCGTCATACGAAGCCATTCCCTTCGGCAGGTTCCATGCGAGGACCTTTCAGTGGGATCTGTTGGACAAGTGGTTCGGATCGCATCTTCAGATGCAGCGGCTGATCATACTATCCCACAGGGCCAGAGTGTCTCTTCTGTGGTGGCTGCAGAGTGCTCACCTTCTCGAGGGTCGCAGGTTCGGCATTCAGGACTGGGTCCTGGTGACCACGGATGCAAGCCTCCGAGGGTGGGGGGCAGTCACACAGGGAAGAAATTTCCAGGGTCTGTGGTCAAGTCAGGAGACTTGTCTGCACATCAATATCCTGGAACTAAGGGCCATATACAACGCCCTAAGTCAAGCGGAGCCTCTGCTTCGCAACCAACCGGTGCTGATTCAGTCAGACAACATCACCGCAGTGGCTCATGTAAACCGCCAAGGCGGCACAAGGAGCAGGGTGGCGATGGCGGAAGCCACCAGAATTCTTCGCTGGGCGGAGAATCACGTAAAAGCAATATATAGTTCCCTTTCTACAGGTACTATATGCATCTACAGACAAGTAAACTTTGTTTTCAAAAATAAATTAAAAGTTCTTTTTTAGAAAACTATGTCCGTTTGTGCATATATTCTCAGGCGCAATAATGAATTAATTAAATAAAAAAGATTAAAAATAACTGGTCAATTAAAAAGGTTATAAACATATAGGCTGCTCCCACCTAGTACTCTGAAGTTGTACTAACACAAATTAAGCTAGATCTTTTTTTGAGCATATATACATATATACAGATGTGTCCACTTACATCTTTGCTTTTTTACAAATTTGGCACAACATGTAAAACACGGCTAAGCTGTTTTTCACGAGTAGCGAGTGGATGAATTTTTTAATTTTTGTTTGCCATAATAGAATATGTATAAAGTAACATATTAAAGAAGCAAATTAAGAAAACTCACAAGGCATGGCTAAATGTCTGAGGCTATGGCATGCAAAACTGTGCCATATATGGCGGGATATAGCAAAGATGTATGTGGACACATCTGTATATCTCTCAGAGAGCGCATTATCTTTATAACATTTATTAAACAATAAAATATAATACAAAGAACTCTGCTTTGATTAGTTCAACACACACTTGTATAAAACACCAAATGGTTACTTTGAAACACTAAGGTATAGATTTGTAATTATATTGCTACAAAAGTGTCATTTTATAGTCACTTAACAGTCTTTAATTTCCATCTACGGCCAGCTGATACCTGGATGGAAAAGATGTTTTCTCTAACGTCCTAGTGGATGCTGGGGACTCCGTCAGGACCATGGGGATTAGCGGCTCCGCAGGAGACAGGGCACAAAAAGTAAGCTTTTAGGATCACATGGTGTGTACTGGCTCCTCCCCCTATGACCCTCCTCCAAGCCTCAGTTAGGTTTTTGTGCCCGTCCGAGCAGGGTGCAATCTAGGTGGCTCTCTTAAAGAGTTGCTTAGAAAAAGTTTTTAGGTTCTTTATTTTCAGTGAGTCCTGCTGGCAACAGGCTCACTGCATCGAGGGACTTAGGGGAGAGAAGTGAACTCACCTGCGAGCAGGATGGATTGGCTTCTTAGGCTACTGGACACCATTAGCTCCAGAGGGAGTCGGAACACAGGTCTCGCCCTGGGGTTCGTCCCGGAGCCGCGCCGCCGACCCCCCTTGCAGATGCTGAAGATTGAAGAGGTCCGGAACCAGGCGGCAGAAGACTTTCAGTCTTCATCAGGTAGCGCACAGCACTGCAGCTGTGCGCCATTGTTGTCAGCACACTTCACACAGCGGTCACGGAGGGTGCAGGGCGCGGGGGGGGGCGCCCTGGGCAGCAATGTATAATACCTGTATGGCGAAAAATACATCACATATAGCCCTTGAGGCTATATGGATGTATTTAACCCCTGCCAGATATCACAGACTCCGGAGAAGAAGCCCGCCGAAAAGGGGGCGGGGCCTATTCTCCTCAGCACACAGCGCCATTTTCCCTCACAGAAATGCTGGTGGGAAGGCTCCCATGCTCTCCCCTGCACTGCACTACAGAAACAGGGTTAAAACAGAGAGGGGGGGCACTGATTTGGCGATATGAATATATATTAAAATGCTATAAGGGAGGAACACTTATATAAAGGTTGTCCCTGTATAATTATAGCGTTTTGGTGTGTGCTGGCAAACTCTCCCTCTGTCTCCCCAAAGGGCTAGTGGGTCCTGTCCTCTATCAGAGCATTCCCTATGTGTGTGCTGTATGTCGGTACGTGTGTGTCGACATGTATGAGGAAAATGTTGGTGAGGAGGCGGAGCAAATTGCCTGTAATGGTGATGTCACTCTCTAGGGAGTCGACACCGGAATGGATGGCTTATTTATGGAATTACGTGATAATGTCAACACGCTGCAAGCCGGTTGACGACATGAGACGGCCGGCGAACAAATTAGTACCTGTCCAGGCGTCTCAAACACCGTCAGGGGCTGTAAAACGCCCATTTACCTCAGTCGGTCGACACAGACCCAGACACGGACACTGATTTCAGTGTCGACGGTGAAGAAACAAACGTATTTTCCTTTAGGGCCACACGTTAAGGGCAATGAAGGAGGTGTTACATATTTCTGATACTACAAGTACCACAAAAAAGGGTATTATGTGGGATGTGAAAAAACTACCTGTAGTTTTTCCTGAATCAGATAAATTAAATGAAGTGTGTGATGATGCGTGGGTTTCCCCCGATAGAAAATTATTGGCGGTATACCCTTTCCCGCCAGAAGTTAGGGCGCGTTGGGAAACACCCCTTAGGGTGGATAAGGCGCTCACATGCTTATCAGAACAAGTGGCGGTACCATCTACAGATAGGGCCGTACTTAAGGAGCCAGCTGATAGGAGGCTGGAAAATATCCTAAAAAGTATACACACACATGCTGGTGTTATACTGCGACCAGCGATTGCCTCAGCCTGGATGTGCAGAGCTGAGGTGGCTTGGTCGGATTCCCTGACTAAAAATATTGATACCCTTGACAGGGACAGTATTTTATTGACTATAGAGCATTTAAAGGATGCATTTCTATATATGCGAGATGCGCAGAGGGATATTTGCACTCTGGCATCAAGAGTAAATGCGATGTCCATATCTGCAAGAAGATGTTTATGGACACGACAGTGGTCAGGTGATGCAGATTCCAAACGGCACAAAGATGTATTGCCGTATAAAGGGGAGGAATTATTTGGGGTCGGTCCATGGGACCTGGTGGCCACGGCAACTGCTGGAAAATCCACCGTTTTTTACCCTAAGTCACATCTCTGCAGAAAAAGACACCGTCTTTTCAGCCTCAGTCCTTTCGTCACTATAAGAGTCATATCTGCCCAGGGATAGAGGAAAGGGAAGAAGACTGCAGCAGGCAGCCCATTCCCAGGAACAGAAGCCCTCCACCGCTTCTACCAAGTTCTCAGCATGACGCTGGGACCGTACAGGACCCCTGGATCCTACAAGTAGTATCTAAGGGGTACAGATTGGAATGTCGAGACGTTTCCCCCTCGCAGGTTCCTGTAATCTGCTGTACCAATGTCTCCCTCCGACAGGGAGGCAGTATTGAAAACAATTCACAAGCTGTATTCCCAGCAGGTGATAATAAAATTACCCCTCCTACAACAAGGAAAGGGGTATTATTCCACACTATATGGTGGTACTGAAGCCAGAAGGCTAGGTGAGACCTATTCTAAATCTGAAATATTTGAACACTTACAAAGGTTCAAATCCAGATGCAGTCACTCAGAGCAGTGATAGCGAACCGGGAAGAAGGGGACTATATGGTGTCCCGGGACATCAGGGATGCTTACCTCCATGTCCCAAAATTTGCCTTTCTCACCAAGGGTACCTCAGGTTCGTGGTACAGAACTGTCACTATCAGTTTCAGACGATGCCGTTGGATTGTCCAAGGCACCCCGGGTCCTTACCAAGGTAATGACCGAAATGAGGATTCGTCTTCAAAGAAAATGGACGACCTCCTGATAAGAACAAGGTCCAGAGAACAGTTGGAGGTCGGAGTAGCACTATCTCAAGTAGTTCTACGACAGCACGGGTGGATTCTAAATATTCCAAAACCGCAGTTGTTCCGACGACACGTCTGCTGGTCCTAGGGATGATTCTGGACACAGTCCAGAAAATGGTGTTTCTCCCAGAGGAGAAAGCCAGGGAGTTATCCGAGCTAATCGGGATCCTCCTAAAACCAGGAAAAGTGTCAGTGCATCATTGCACAAGAGTCCTGGTAAAAATGGTGGCTTATTACAAAGCGATTCCATTCGGCAGATTTCACGCAAGAACTCTTCAGTGGGATCTGCTGGACAAATGGTCCGGATCGCATCTTCAGATGCATCAGCGGATAACCCTATATCCAAGGACAAGGGTTTCTCTCCTGTGGTGATTACAGAGTGCTCATCTTCTAGAGGGCCGCAGATTCGGCATTCAGGATTGGATGCTGGTGACCACGGAGGCCAGCCTGAGAGGCTGGGGAGCAGTCACACAGGGAAAAAATTTCCAGGGAGTGTGATCAAGTCTGGAGAATTCTCTCCACATAAATATACTGGAGCTAAGAGCAAATTTATAATGCTCTAAGCTTAGCAAGACCTCTGCTTCAAGGTCAGCCGGTATTGATCCAGTGGGATAACATCACGGCAGTCGCCCACGTAAACAGAAAGGGCGGCACAAGAAGCAGGAGGGCAGTGGCAAAACTGCAAGGATTTTTCGCTAGGCGGAAAATCATGTGATAGCACTGTCAGCAGTGTTCATTCCGGGAGTGGACGACTGGGAAGCAGACTTCCTCAGCAGGCACGACCTCCACCCGGGAGAGTGGGAACTTCATCGGGAAGTTTTCCGCATGATTGTGAACCGTTGGGAAAGACCAAAGGTGGACATGATGGCGTCCCGCCCGAACAAAAAAATGGGACAGGTATTGCGCCAGGTCATGAGACCTTCAGGCGATAGCTGTGGACGTCCTGGTAACACCGTGGGTGTAACAGTCGGTGTATGTGTTCCCTCCTCTGCTTCTCATAACCAAGGTATTGAGAATTATAAGACGTAGAGGAGTAAGAACTATACTCGTGGCTCCGGATTGGCCAAGAGGGACTTGGTACCCGGAACTTCAAGAGATGCTCACAGAGGACTAATGGCCTTGGGAGCTAAGAAGGGACTTGCTTCAGCAAGTACCATGTCTGTTCCAAGACTTACCGCGGCTGCGTTTGACGGCAGGGCGGTTGAACGCCGGATCCTAAGGGAAAAGGCATTTCGGAAGAGGTCATACCTACCCTGGTCAAAGCCAGGAAGGAGGTGACCGCACAACGTTATCACCACATGTGGTGAAAATATGTTGCGTGGGTGAGGCCAGGAAGGCCCCACGAAGAAATTTCAACTAGGTCGATTTCTGCACTTCCTGCAAACAGGAGTGTCTATGAGCCTCAAATTGGGGTCCATTAAGGTTCAAGTTTCAGCCCTGTAGATTTTCTTCCAGAAAGAATTGGCTTCGGTTCCTGAAGTCCAGACGTTTGTCAAGGGAGTATTGCATATACAGCCCCTTTTGTGCCTCCAGTGGCACCGTGGGATCTCAACGTAGTGTTGGGATTCCTCAAATCATATTGGTTTGAACCGCTCAAATCTGTGGATTTGAAATATCTCACATGGAAAGTGACCATGCTGTTGGCCCTGGCCTCGGCCAGGCGATTGTCAGAATTGGCGGCTTTGTCTTACAAAAGCCCATATTTAATTTTCCATTCGGACAGGGCAGAACTGCGGACTTGTCCCCAGTTTCTTCCTAAGGTGGTGTCAGCGTTTCACCTGAAACAACCTATTGTGGTGCCTGCGGCTACTAGGGACTTGGAGGACTCCAAGTTGCTAGACGTTGTCAGGGCCCTGAAAATATATATATATATATATATATATATAATTCCAGGACGGCTGGAGTCAGAAAGTCTGACTTGCTGTTTATATTGTATGCACCCAAAAAGCTGGGTGCTCCTGCTTCTAAGCAGACTATTGCTCGTTGGATTTGTAGTACAATTCAGCTTGCACATTCTGTGGCAGGCCTGCCACAGCCAAAATCTGTAAATGCCCATTCCACAAGGAAGGTGGGCTCATCTTGGGCGGCTGCCCGAGGGGTCTCGGCTTTACAACTTTGCCGAGCAGCTACGTGGTCAGGGGGGAACACGTTTGTAAAATTCTACAAATTTGATACCCTGGCTGAGGAGGACCTGGAGTTTCTCTCATTCGGTGCTGCAGAGTCATCCGCACTCTCCCGCCCGTTTGGGAGCTTTGGTATAATCCCCATGGTCCTGACGGAGTCCCCAGCATCCACTAGGACGTTAGAGAAAATAAGATTTTACTTACCGGTAAATCTGTTTCTCGTAGTCCGTAGTGGATGCTGGGCGCCCGTCCCAAGTGCGGACTTCTTCTGCAATACTTGTATATAGTTATTGCTTAAATAAGGGTTATGTTATGGTTGCATCAGGTTTATCTGATGCTCTGTTGTTGTTCATACTGTTAATTGGGTAAGTTTATGACGAGTTATACGGTGTGATTGGTGTGGCTGGTATGAGTCTTACCCTGGATTCCAAAATCCTTTCCTTGTACTGTCAGCTCTTCCGGGCACAGTTTCCTTAACTGAGGTCTGGAGGAGGGACATAGAGGGAAGAGCCAGTGCACACCAGTATTCCTAATTCTTTCTTAAAGTGCCCTATCTCCTGCGGAGCCCGTCTATTCCCCATGGTCCTTACGGAGTCCCCAGCATCCACTACGGACTACGAGAAATAGATTTACCGGTAAGTAAAATCTTATTTTTTCTTATACCATCATGTGACGTTTGTTATTTTAATTCAGATACTCTATTCCGTATTGCTTGCCATATTATATTTTTCCTAGATATATATGTTCTCACCCCAGCCAAGAATTACCGTAGTTTGTTGTCGGGGCTGTTCCATGGGCTTTCTCGCAGGTTGCGGTATGCTCTAGATAATAAGATTTGGTTTAACACCTCCACCCGAGCTTAATATGTAATCACCTCTGTTTTTTCCGCCACTGTTTATATCTGGGGGAACACTATTTGTAGGAGACGTTGATTGTCCCACATTTCATTCTCTGGGGTATGGACAAATACCTCAACAAGAACATGCCTCCGAAACAATCCAACCCCTTTTATAAAGCAGGGAAGGGGAAAGAGGCCCCCCCTAAATCGGGCCCACCCTCCCCGGTTGGACATGGGTCGGAATCACCTAGCTTACCTAGTGATAAAACTCCCCCTCTGACGGCAAAAGAGATTTCAGATTTCCTTATGCCCTTGCTTGATAAGCGATTTGACGACCTACAGTCCCGCCTAGAAACGGGTTTGGCTCGCATAGACTCTCATGCGACGCATCCTAATGTGTTGGAAACAAGATTAGGTGACACTGATGACTTGGTCCAATCCTGTCAGGAGGGGATATCATCCCAATATAAATATATACAACTGCAGGATAAAGTTGAGAACCTGGAAAATAGATCTCGTAGGAATAACCTTCGATTTATAGGCATTCCGGAGTACTTGACAGGCCAAGCCCTCTCCTCCTATCTTTCTATAGACCTAACAAACTCGTTGGGAATCATAGACGATATGGAAATTCCTCATCTCGAAAGAGTTCATAGGCTGGGGGCGATGCAGGACGGGACGCGGAAGCGCTCCCGCCCGGTCATTGCTCGCTACCTAGACTATAGAGCCAAAGAACAGGTTCTCACAGCTTATTGTAAAACTAGAGAATTGTTAGTCAAGGGTCACAAGATCTTGATATTTCAAGACTTCTCGGCGGCAGTGGCTCAGAAAAGAAAGGAATTCTCTGACGTTTGTTCCCATTTACATAGTAAAAATATCAGGTTTGCCTTGTTGTACCCAGCCAAACTGCGGGTCTCAGAGAATGGTAATCAAATGTTTTACACAGACCCGGAAGTGGCGAGATCTCACTTTTTGACTCACAAATCCCCATCAAAGTCGCCTGAAATTTAGGGTATCTGTCGGTGAGGTGCCATGGGTTGACCGGTTCGGGTACTCCCGCCTCGGGCGGATGTGTGTTTGCCTATTACTTGTTTTTTTTTCTCCTCTCATAGTTCATACTGTAATTTACTATAAATATCCATTTTTACTAATTTAGTAATTATTTTGTTAGTATTTTGTGTGCGCACCACTATACCTAGTTGGTGCACACCATGGTATTGGTTGTTAGGAAAATGTTAGAAAATAGAGTTATGAGTCATTATGGTTCACTATTGTTATTTCAAATATTAAGACTGTGCTACCTATTTCATTTTGCGCTGATGTTTATGCTGTTGAAATCACTGCTATCCTGGCGGCCTTGGGTTGGGGGGGGGGGAGCCACCACTGTTCGCTTGAATATATTGCTCACCTGTCAAGTTTCTCACCGCCCTAAGGGAATTGGGTAGCCATGTCGTCTACAGTTTCTTCCTCATCTGAGGTAATACCCCCGAAACCAATACAATTAATTTCTTGGAGTGTAGGAGGACTTAATTCCCCAGTCAAACGACGACATGTGGTCACGCACCTTAAACGCTTCCACCCGGATGTGATTTTCTTACAGAAAACACACTGGCTGGCGGGTGAGGAAAATGTATTGAAAGCACCATGGCTTGGTTCTTGTATCGCTGCTCCTTTTCGCACAAAAGCCAGAGGGGTAGCCATACTTTTTCAAAAAAACCTCCCTGTTACTGTTTAGACAGAAATCATTGATCCCGAAGGCAGATATATCATTATGGACATAGAGCTTTTTCATACCAAATATACCATTGTCAACTTGTACGCCCCGAATGTTAATACACACACATTTATTCAGGACTTTGCTCACATTCTTCTAAGCAGAACTAACTACTCCCTAATAGTGGGTGGGGATTATAACATGGTGGACGATCCTACAGTTGACAGATCACCGACTGTGTCGAGAACCACTGACTCCCAGAGCAGACACCTGTTGGCATTTTGAGACTCCTTAGACCTCTCTGACCCATGGAGATTGCTACACCCAACTGACAGGACGCACACCCATTTATCGTTGGCACATGGAACTTTGTCTCGTATTGACAGGTTCTTCATTGCCGATGACCTAATGTCCCAGATTGCTGGGGTAGATATACTCGATATATTAATCTCTGATCATGCCCCCATCCCCATATGTATTCGACAGATCGTATTTGGCGATTCCCACAATACCTGGCAGACTCGGAGGACTTTAAACTATACCTAACATATCATTGGACCAATTACGTTGATGACAACATAGAATATTGGGACAAACCCGAAATCTTTTGGAATGCCTCAAAGGCAGTGATGAGGGGTCACATTATTAGTTATGTCACCCGGAAAAAAAGAGATTCCAAATTGGAATACACTACGTTAAAAGCAACCATGTCCAGGGCCTTCCGAATATATACTTCTAACCCAACGGAGACTACCCTTAACGAATACAAACAGGCTAGATGCCTGCTTGAAACCTACTTAGCAACCCAAGTGAAACATTCCTTAGATTTCACCAAAAATAAATTTTATAGATGGGGCAACAAGGCTGGTAGATTATTGGCGGTCATTTCTAGACCTCCTCAAAAACGACATGTTATAACCACCATACACCACCCCAGGTCCGGCCGGGTCATCACTAAATCTCAGGAAATAGTAGAACAATTTCAATCCTATTTTCAGTCCTTGTTTCAATCGACACAAATAGATACTGATATACAAACACAGTTGCTCACAGATGATGTATTGCCCCCCCTTCCCCCGACCAGAGACCAGAGAGAAGCCCTTGTGGGTCATATAACGGCAGAGGAAATTAACGCTGCTATCTCCAATTTGCCCCATGGTAAATCTCCAGGCCCAGATGGCTTGTCGGGAGATTATTACCGCATGTTACAGGCCCAAATTGTCCCCTCCTTACTGGAATTGTTTCACGCAATGCATGAGAGGAGTTCTCCATCCCCGCTCTTTAATGAAGCCTTTATTACTTATCCATAAACTGGGTAGGGACACCAATTTCCATTCCTCCTACAGACCAATTAGTCTCTTAAATGTAGACTACAAACTATTAGCCAAGATAATGGCGACGCGGCTTCAATCCGTTCTCCCTGATATCCTCACCACGACACAAATGGGTTTTGTAACTGGCAGACATGCGGTTAAAGCAATCCGCATGGCTCTGGCGGTGGTGGCGGCGTCCCAATCTCCATGCACAGACTCAAACATGCTTCTTAGCCTCGATGCCAATAAGGCCTTTGATATGGTACTATGGCCACATTTATTTGCCGTATTGGAGAGAAGGGGGTTTGACACGAGCTTTATTAACTATATACAATATATCTACAATGCTCCATCTGCCTCTCTATTAATTAATGGGATCAGAGGCCAATGATTCTTTTTGGAAAGGGGAACCCGTCAGGGATGCCCTCTATCGCCTCTGCTATTTAATTTGGCCCTCGACCCGTTGCTTAGGACACTACAGGATTGGTCTGTTTTTAGAGGTATAAAAGTGGGTGGTCAGGAAATTAAACTTTCAGCTTTCGCTGACGACATCCTTCTTTATATATCAGACCCCGAACATTCCCTTACTCAGATCTTCGACAAGATTCAATTATTTGGCCACATTTCGGGTTTTAGTATTAATATGGACAAATCTAAAGCTTTGTTGTTGTGTGGCAATGTGACGTGTCCGACTTGGGCCACACGTTTCCCCACTCACTGGGTGTCCACATATATTATATACTTGGGTGTTATGGTGCCACGCTATATTTCGGAACTATACAAACTCAACGTACATAAGATCATACACACCCTAACTGATGATATTAAGAGGTGGGAGCATCTTCCATTGTCATATCTCGGTAGGGTTAACCTCTTAAAAATGGTGGCTATACCACGCATACTATACCCCTTGCAAACGCTTCCCATACTGTTGACTAAGCAGGACTCACAAGTCACAACAGATTAATAAACTTATTAGAACCTTCATATGGAAGGGGGGCCGAGCGCATATTTCTTTGCGTAAACTTACTCAACCTAAATCCAACGGGGGTATCAATTTTCCAGATGTAGTGGTTTATAATCATGCTGCTCTTTTGAGACACTTAAGGGACTGGCTGCAAAACAGTTCTATCTATACGAATACATCCCTCGAACAGTGCTTCCTACCGACTGTAGCCTTGACATGTTTCCTCCACCAACACGACTGGAAAATACCTGATCACATTCGGTCTAACCCTCTTCTATGGTCTACTAGGAAAAAGTGGCACATACTGCGACATGATGCGAAATTGAACCCATACCAATCCAGACTTTTTAGACGGCATGGCTGCCCACCCCTTCAAAATGTGGAGTGAGGATGGTATAACGTCAATTCGCTTATTGGTGTCTGTGAAAGACCACCGTCTGCTCACCCTTTCAGAGGTTTCAACAAGGCATGCTGTGATTGCTTCGTCTCCCCTTCCATTTCTACAAACACAATTCTATGTCAGGCATGTTCTTGCACACTTTGCGGATGGGGACTGGACTGGACCAATCCTCTGGATAGCCTCTTAACACACCCTGTACCGAGTCACAAGGCCATTTCCATCCACTATACTTTTTTGAGAAAAATATTAGATCACGCTACTGTGACAGGTGGTATGTCCACATGGTTGCTCCACTTTCCTGACCTGACCATACCAATTATGGAAAAAGCACTACTTTACTCCCGAAAAGTCCTCCCAGCAAGCATGTACACTGAATTGTTTCTTAATTGTGTATCATAACACTTACCTATCCCCATTACGGCGCTTCCATGTGGGAGCTACTGAATCACATTCTTGTCCAAAATGCCACCAGAGTGAGGCTGATACCTTTCATTGTTTGTAGGCATGTCCGATTGTGCAATACTTTTGGCATCTAGTTAGGAGATATGCGGAGGCTAACTTAATAACCTATGTGCCCTTTACCCCCGAATGGGCAGTTTTGGGTATCATTGATCCTGCTCTCCGCATGCCATCGGAATGTAAAAAAATACTGATAGCCTTAAGTGCAGCGGGGAAAAAGACGATACTACAGGGATGGATAAATAGTACGCCACCACAGATACCATTATTTTTAAATAAGCTAAATCATATTTTTAGGATGGACTGGGTGGAGGCCATTGTAGATAAAGGTAAACAAGTGGAACGATTCTTTAATCTTTGGGAATCTTATATCTCCACTTTGCCCCTTAATACACGTCTACACATTCACAACAGCCTCAAGAATACCACATGGTACCTGACTAGATTGGCTGCACAGGACCAACCTATATCTTTGGTCTAGGAGCGGGCGATTGTGGCGGCCTCCCTCTTGGTTGCCTATACTGTGTATAATAACGTCAGCGTGATAAATGTTGAATTCTTAGAAAGCTAATGTCTTCATTATTAGAAAGAAAAGAAAAATTGATGTACGTTTTCTGATTTTAATCCCTGTGTATTATTACTCCATGATCAACGTACATCTCAACTTGTGTTGTGATTTTCATGATGTCTCAATAAATTAAATTCAGAGATTGTCCGGCATCCCGCAGATCCGCCATTCTCGGACTCCATTACATCCCACCGATTGACTTTGAAAGAGAGATGTACAGAATCAGGTGGAGTCTTAAGATCTTGAACAATAGGTTCTTTAAGCAAAGTCCTCAGTGGAGATTTTGCCGATGAAATGTCCAAACGTATAAATTAGTTCCTTGTGTGTCCTATAGATAGACTCTCACACCAATAAAAAAGAGCCAATGGCCACTTATTAATAAATGTTTCAAATTTATTAAAACAGAATTTCTCACACAATAGTTCAGTACAATGCTTGCACAGTGGGGGTCATTCCGAGTTGATCGCTAGCTGCCGTTGTTCGCTGCGTAGCGATCAGTGAAAAAAATGGCTAATATGTGCATGCTCTGCAATGCACACTCGCGTCGTGCGGATACAAAGTCCATTGTGGTTTTGCACTGGTTCTAGCGATGATTTCAATCGCACAGCCGAATGCAAGGAGATTGACATAAAGAGGGCGTTTATGGGTGATGGGTGTCAACTGACCGGTTTCTGGGAGTGTTTGGAAAAACGCAGGCGTGGTCAGGCGTTTGCTGGGCGGGTATCTGACGTCATTACCGTGTCACTCGTCGCAGCAATCATCGTGCAGGATAAGTAACTACAGGGCTGGTCTTGTTTTGCACAAAATGTGTTTGCAGGCGCTCTGCTGCACAGGCGTTCGCACTCCAGCAAAGCGAAAATACACTCCCCGTGGGTGGCGACTATGCGTTTGAACGGCTGCTAAAAACTGCTAGCAAGCGATCAACTCGGAATGACCCCCAATATTCCTAACAGATGCTGCTCTGTTAGTTACACTTCGGTCTGATCTTCCCAACCTCTTGTCTCACCCAACAACCTGGGTGTGAGCTCACAACCATACGGCACCTTCACCCTGCGCGTTTTGTCTTATTACAAGACTTCATCAGGGGTATAACCATAAACAGTTGTACAATATATCCTACTTCGACTTCGTGCTTGTGCAACAGATAAAGGTTTAATAGTGTATCAAAATTATATCCAACTCAACAGGTAATGAACTAATGAGGTATCAAAAATGGTATCATTATCCTGAGGAGATTCGAAACAAACTGAGTCCCGGTTAGGATCTTCCCACAGTTCAGAATTCAAATTTTAAGTTTGAATTTTGGGTTTTGGATTGCAAAAATTACATGATTTTATCTGTTTTTATCCATTTTTAAGAAATCCAAAACCCAAGGTTCTGATTTTAAATCCAAATTACGAACCCAAAACACATGATGGTGGTTTTGCAAAACCAAAACCAAAATACAAAGATGAACTTACAGTAATTCCAAAACCAAAACACGAGACTCCACACACATCTCTACTTATTAGATAAGTGTCCTTTAAGAACTTCCATCACTTCTGCTGTCCAAACAGGACTCAGGGTCTGATTCAGACCCGTTGGCAGGCTGAAGTCATCAGCTGCAGATTCTCTGGCCCAAGCAGCTTAACTATGGTGGGCTGTATGAGCTGCCTTAAGGTTGAATTTGATGCTGCCTCTTTAGATGCAGGCAGCGGTTCTGAGAATGTGGCAGTGGGTGTCGTTTACAAGAGACAGCTCCTGCAGCATTTGAATACTGTAAATTCTCAGATCCGCTGATACACACAGCAGTGACCCGCTGGAAGTACAGAGTTTGCATTGCTCCATCACTTTGGCTCCTATATATTTAAAATTTGTCAGTCTCATATTTTAGAATACATTGTCACTGTTGCTCCATCATTCACCACTGCTATATCTTTGCATTCACATTTTGCTGGGTGGAGTCATTATGATGTGATTCAGTGGGTAGAACTAGAAAGGGCAAGTTTTCCCCAAGATGTCTTTACTGGGGTATGTTATAGGTAGGCTTACATAATATCCATTTAATTTAGCACACTTATGATTTACACAGGTTCTGTGGCTGGCTAAATCCAAGTCTGCATTTCAACTGGTTTTAATCAGCCACAGAACCTGTGTAAATCATAGGTGTCCCAGATTAAAGGAATATTATGGCAAGCCTATTTATAGGGGAATACGCATTTATCGGTGCACTTCAACAAATGCAAGGAAGGAAAACATTCAAATTTACAATAGTGACACAGACAGACAGGCCAAATTTAATTACAAATTAATTATTAATAGAAGACATATCTGAAGTTAAACTGAGCAGCAGTTTAAGGGAAAGGGTAAATGTTAAAGCTAATGAAGGTTGTGGTACTAGACTTGTGTATCAACACTTTTACTAATTACATACTAAACGCACATTTTCATGAGGGCCCTTACAGCCAAAAAATCAGATACATTATCCTTTTCTAAGGGCTAAGTGGCGTTTATGCAAATCAAAAAGTTGTGCAGGCTTGCTTATTATGTGGGTCTCCAGCCGGGCCAACTAAAGGGGGTTCGGCTTTATTTAAAGGACCCGTCAAGCAGCTGCATAGGAGAAATGCCCCCCTCTGCACTGCATGCCACCATGATGCAGAAGCATACATAGGGGGTGATATATCAAGCTTTGGGGAGCGATAAAGGGGAGAAGTTGTTTAAAGCAACCAGTACATGACTGCACATTATCTAGCTAAGGGGCCCATTTATCAATTTTTTTTTAGCTATTTAAAACTTATTGCGTATGATAAATGGTGCCCCAGCCAATCAGCTTCTAATTGTCAACATGTGTTTGAAAAATGACAGTTGGGAGCTGATTGTCTGGAGCACAATTGATAATACGCAATGAGTTTTAAATAGCTAAAACTCATTTATAAACAGGCCCCATCAGGGGCGTCTCTAGAGAGGAGGGGACCCGTGTGCAGACTTCGTGTGTGGGCCCCCTCCTCTCCCGTAGCCATTGCGCTGCTGCTAGCGCTCTCAGCGCTGTAGACTCTGGCACGGTGCCATAGACTACAGCGCATGCACAGGACTCCAAAAAATGGCTGCTGCGTCATTTTTCCAGAGTCCTGCATATGTGCTGTAGACTCTGGCACTGTGCCAGAGTCTCTAGTGGTCAGTGCGCTAGTAGCGGCGCAAAGGCTACAGGAGAGGAGGGGACCCACGCACGGTCAGCGATGGACTCCGGAAAGGTAAGTATAGGAGAAATGGGTGCAGTGTGTACCCATTATAGAAACGCCAATGAGCCCCACAGTCTTTGAAATGACAGAAGCTGACAACTACTCCACATTATCTCTCTAAAAGGCTTGATATGTCTCCCCAATAGTATTTCCCATTCATTTTTATGATGGAACATGGTCATGCCTTCCAGAGTTGGACACGTGCCTTTGTTCCTCCCAAGCTTGCTGATTTTCCCTACAGCCCTGACTGTAATACCCCTTTCACACCAGAAATGCAGGGCCAAAACCCAGGAATACTGCCACGGGCTCATGCAGGGACATTCCCGGGAATACTGCCACGGGTTCATGCAGGGACATTCCCGGGAATACTGCCACGGGCTCATGCAGGGACATTCCCGGGTATACTGCCACGGGCTCATGCAGGGACATTCCCGGGTTGGCACCTTTTATACCAGCATTTTGAACCGAGACATCGCGGGTCTGCACCAATCCGGGATTGGCCTTAATTTTATGAAGAATGCCATTAGAAATGCCCTTTTTAAGGGGCACAAAGATGAGTGGCAAACAGTGAAAACATTTGTACCCACCTTAAACAAATGTTAAGTGATTCCTAATATAAATAATTGTACATAAACAAAAGTTTTTGCAAGTATTTGACTTTTTTGTAATGGTGCAAAAGTAACCTGTTAAATGCACACGCATATATAGGTTTCAACTTGGCATAAAATTCCAACATGTGCGGAGCACAATGCAAACTTATAATAATAAAATAAACTTTCAAACACAATCCCCTCCCCCCCCTATACCCAAACATGAAAATTGTGACCTATAACAGCACAAAACAGTGAACGAAAATGACAAGTATACATTCCAAAGACTGACTATGGCAGTTGCCTATAGATTTTGTATTCTGGAGATGAAATATTAGGGGTCGGGGTCAGGGTGGGGTTATGGTTAGGGGGGTGATAGTAGTGACCTCGAGAATACGATGGATAACTGTGCTCAGATACAGGGGGGCCTGGTTGGGGTGGTTATGTGGGTACATATTGTGGCCCTGATTGTGTGGCAAGAAGTGTTCCATGAACTGAAACTGCCGATCTTGGTATTGGCTCAAGATGCGTTCTTGGTGTCCCATTATCTGTGTAATGAAGGATTGCTGCAGCTCTTTTTCTGCCTCTATAAAACGGAGTTGGCGGGCATTCTCCTGTTGCTGCATGTTGGTATCCATGTCGCGCAGTTCTGCAACCAGTACAGAGGTCATTTCCCGTGCAGCAAGCTCCACTTTGGTGGCTCTGAGTCTCCTCTTGGGAACTGTATATACTGCAAGGGGAATAAAAGGGCATATAAGAACAAGCAGAGGTTTTTTTTTGTACGCGTTTGGGGCCACCTACCACCTTCACTAGATACACTCTAAACTCTACAGAATAAACTTAATTGTGGGCGGTTACAGTGTCATATAGTGCAGAATTAATGTTCAAAGGAATATGGCTTTTTTATGCATAAATGATGCTAAGCAAGGACATATACTTACTATTGGTGCGCATCACAGGGGGATTTGGCTGGAGTGTTGCATCCACATTTGTTTCCTGCCCAATCACAGCTTCCGCACTGATGTCGGGTATATTGTCATCAGTCTGGTTGACAGGTGAGTCCAGATCGGGGTGGCCAGGGTCATCTGGGAATAGTATGGGGGATGATGATGGTGGGCCACATTGGGTACTTTCCATGCTGGACTCACTCTCATCAGCAACCACAAAAGGTGAGGGAGTGGCTGAGCTGGAGGATGACAGGCTGATGGGGTCAGTGAGCGCAGTGCTGCCAAAAATAGATGCACATTAATCATTAAACATCCAGTAGCGCCTTGCAACACCACTTTTGTTCCTGTTGTGGACATGGATGCGATTAAACTGCTTTTTCAGCGATTTCAGTTTATTTACCACTTGTTGTTGGGTACGGATTATGCCCCGCGAGACCAGGATCTTCGCTATGTTGTGGTATATCTGGGCATCCTTTACAGTGCCTGTGACTTGGCGCCGGATCTCCTCCTCCCCTCTGATACTTAACAGCTCCCTCACCTCCGCATTTGTCCAAGACGTTACAGGGCAATGGTATAAATGCGCAGCAGGGGTCTGATGTGCCGCAGAGCTGACAGTACCTGCCTCCACGCTGCTGTGCATCCTCTGCGCACCACAGAAAAAAAACAAGACCAGGAAGTGCCCTGAAGAGCCAATCAGCATCAGTATAGGCAACCCGGGAAGGCGGGACATGTCCCTGCACCATTCACACTGTCCAGGTTCCAGGGAACATCCCGGGACCAACCCTGGTCGATTGCAGGGTTGAAATGTGGGGACAGATATCCCGGGTTTTTGTCCCTGTACCCTTTCACACTGAGAAATTTCCCGGGGCACTTTCATGTGTTTTAACCCGGGAAATTTTGGGCTGTGTGAAAGGGGTATAAGTGACCTTTAGGAAAGCAACAATAAATTCCAAATCAATAAAACAGAAAAATAATAAACACTTCACAGTTCTGACAGTGATTTTAGGACACTATTTTATATTTAAAAATATACAGTTATAATAAATTTACAGAATACCTTTTGTAGACTTTTCTACCCTTGTTTTTGTAACATGGTGTTAACAATACTGTCTTACACTGTTTTACATTCATCTGCTGATCATCAAACTACAACTTTCTGGTGAGGAATGTTAATTCAACTTGTCTTTTAATTTTGTTTTAACCTTCGAACGGTATTAAATGTTAATCAACCATATTATTTTTAATAAAAAATGGCAAGAAAGTGAACCTTGTCAAATTTACTTGCAGTGTTACTCTCTTTCTGGGAATCAATTATCTACAGTAGCAATTTTTAAGTCATACCATTTAAACACAGCTACCTGTAACTAATGAGCTCCTCATCATACAGTAGTGAAAAAAAAGGTGGAATTCTGCTAAAATTAGGATCAGGTATTTTATCTAGCTGGTATTTCTGATACCCACAATTTGCCATGTGTGCCAATATTCCAGATGGCCACTCCACCTTAAAGTGTCGTTTGCTTAACTGGCAAGTGAAAGTTTTGGGGGATATTGCCCCTCTCCAGGTGCCGACTGGCTATAGGGCTCACCAGGAAGATTCCTGGTAGGCTGACGTGTCTGTGGGGCCTGTCGTGTGGGGGTTGGACCACATGAAAACACACAAGACAGGCAGCCCACCACACTCAGTACACTGCATTGTCCCCATTCATTCTGTTATTCCATCTCTGCAGTACATCAACTCTGCCATCCAATGATGCCGCCATGGCTACATGGTATGTTATACCTCTTGTGCTGCCATGTCAGGCCACTTCTACACAGGGCCACTTTAGTTCCCAATCTGCCCTGGTCTCAGATACAAATGCAGCAAAATATGCAATGAAAGGCACAATTGCATACAATCAAGCCCTTGATTGTGGGGTCAATGAAGTGGGGTCACAATCCCAGACCCTACCCTCTCATCAGACCAAACCCTCATTAGGGATGCTTCAATAAATTTTCCGGGCTGGTTTTACATCCCAATCTGTGTCAGAAGATGCTTGTGTGAGAATTAGCAACAATACCAGCTACAGACAGCTACAGACAACAGGTAGCACCACCAACACTAAAAAGTGAACATTATTTTTAGTTTACTGCATAAACACTTTGCTAAAGAGCAAGTCAGATGGCACTAAGAAACCTTATATTTCACAGTCATAAGACCTTCACTTCTGCCAACATTTGCAAGTTGGAATTTGATTATTTGGTGGTGGTTTAATTCAATCCAATTCACATAAAATTTGTCACTAAATTAAAATATGCTTAAGTGAAATTACAATGCAATACACTCACAATTCCAGTATTATTTAAAATACAACAATGTTTACATGTTCAACTAACAATTACAGAAGGGAAGAAACTGTTCCACAACTGGTACGGCATCCAAGATACCTGTAACGTTTCTTGGAAGGCAACAAGAAGAAAAGCGAGTTACGTGGATGATTAGGATCAGAGATGATTTTATTAGCGTTCGCTATACTCCTCATGGACAAAATTTTCTCCATCTTAGGCAGAGACTGGCCAATAATTCTCTTAGCAATTTTCACTACCCTATTTAAAGAGCCACGGTCAGAACACTTGGAATTCCCATACCACAACTTAAAAGCAAAAGCCAAAAGACTCTCAATTACGCAGCAGTAGAAGTTCACAAGCGTGAGCTTCGGTAAAACTGCTACTCAAAGTCTTCACAAGAAAAAAAGGAGTTGCTGATCCTTCCCAAACACAGCAGAAATGTGAAAAGACGATGATAAGTGCTCAGTAAAATTAATTCCCAAGAACATAATACCACTGACCATCTCTACCTCCTCGCCATTTAAAAACAGCAGCTGTGGGGTGGTTTTCCTAGATCTCCTAAAATCTATCACCACCTACTTAGTCTTTTTACTATTTAAAGAACAAGTTATTATTCTCCCCTCACTTAACAAGTTGCTTCACCTCTTCCCTATAACTGTCCTCACTCTTACTAATCAAACCTACTAGCGTAATTAAATTGGCAAAAGTAGAAAGGGGGTTTCCAGTTGTCAGAAACCGCCCTATAGCCTGTCCAGAAACCACTACATGCAGTATAAAGGGCAGATTGGAGCTGCTGCACATGCCCAGTGGCAGCAGATTTTCCTTCAAAGTCTGCTGTGTATTTCTGTGGATCGCAGTATGCAATCATCGCACCAGAGAGAGAATCTGGTAAGTGGCTTACCGAGATCATTGGGCCTGCATATGTGAAGTACTGTATTACATATACTGCACTTTGTTTAAGGGAAGACTATTGTTTGTTACATGCTATTTAATAATTATTAGAGATGAGCGGGTTCGGTTCTTCGAGAACCAAACCCCCCCGAACTCCACGTGTCAAACACGGGTCCGAGCCAGGCTCGGTTGTTCCCGCTTGACTCGGAAAACCCGAACGAGACAAAACGTCATCATCCCGCTGTCGGATTCTCGCGAGATTCGGATTCTATATAAGGAGCCGCGCGTCGCCGCCATTTTCACTCGTGCATTGTAGAGGGTACAGAGAGGTCGTGGCTATGTTCTCTCAGTGTCAAATCTCAGTATCAGTGCTCAGTATCAGTGCTCAGTATCAGTGCTTATTGCTGCTCAGTAATACTAGTACAGTGTCTCTCTTGTGCTGCATATTGCTGCTGTAGGGTGCTCTTGTAGTAGTGTCCTGTGACTGCATCGGTCATCATCATTCCAGTCACAGTGGTATCTGGGGGGTGACAATTCCAGAGTGCTTTTGTGCTGCTCAGTAATACTAGTACAGTGTCTCTCTTGTGCTGCATGTTGCTGCTGTAGGGTGCTCTGGTAGTAGTGTCCTGTGACTGCATCGGTCATCATCATTCCAGTCACAGTGGTATCTGGGGGGTGACAATTCCAGAGTGCTTTTGTGCTGCTCACTAATACTAGTATAGTGTCTTGTGCTGCATCGTGCTGCTCAGTGTCAGTTCTCCGTAGTATCTTCAGTGCTCAGTATCATCAGTGCTCAGTGTCATGTGGTGCTCAGTAATACTACATTACTAATACTAGTACAGTGTCTTGGGCTAATCGTGCTGCTCAGTGTCAGTTTTCCGTAGTATCATCAGTGCTCAGTGTCTTGTGGTGCTCAGTAATACTACATTACTAATACTAGTACAGTGTCTTGTGCTAATCGTGCTGCTCAGTGTCAGTTCTCCGTAGTATCATCAGTGCTCAGTATCATCAGTGCTATTTGTCTTCTGGTGCTCAGTAATACTACATTACTAATACTAGTACAGTGCCTTGTGCTGCATCTTGCTGCTGTAGGGTGCTGTGGTAGTGTCCTGTCACTGTGCATAGGTCATCGTCATTCCAGTCACAGTGGTATCTGGTATCTATCTAGTGGTATCTAATTCCAGACATTACTGCCATCTAATTCCAGATATATTACTGGCATATAATTCCACACATTAAAAAAATGGAGAACAAAAATTTGGAGGGTAAAATAGGGAAGGATCAAGATCCACTTCCACCTCGTGCTGAAGCTGCTGCCACTAGTCATGGCAGAGATGATTAAATGCCATCAACATCGTCTGCCAAGGCCGATGCCCAATGTCATAGTAGAGAGCATGTAAAATCCAAAAAGCAAAAGTTCGGTAAAATGACCCAAAAATCTAATTAAAATCGTCTGAGGAGAAGCGTAAACTTGCCAATATGCTATTTACGACACGGAGTGGCAAGGAACGGCTAAGGTCCTCTCCGATGTTCCACATGACTAGTGGTTCAGCTTCACATGACGATGGAAGCACTCATCCTCCCGCTAGAAAAATTAAAAGAGTTAAGCTGGCAAAAGCACAGCAAAGAACTGTGCTTTTGCCAGTACATCACAAATCCCCAAGGAGAGTCCAATTGTGTCGGTTGCGATGCCTGACCTTCCCAACACTAGATGGGTAGAGGTGGCTCCTTCCACCATTTGCACGCCCCCTGCAAGTGCTGGAAGGAGCACCCACAGTTCAGTTCCTGATATTCAAATTGAAGATGTCACTGTTGAAGTACACCAGGATGAGGATATGGGCGTTGCTGGCGCTGAGGAGGAAATTGACGAGGAGGATTCTGATGGTGAGGTGGTTTGTTTAAGTTAGGCACCCGGGGAGACACCTGTTGTCTGTGGGATGAATAAGGCCATTGACATGCCTGGTCAAAATACAAAAAAAATCACCTCTTCGGTGTGGAATTATTTCAACAGAAATGCGGAAAACAGGTGTCAAGCCGTGTGTTGCCTTTGTCAAGTTGTAATAAGTAGGGGTAAGGACGTTAACCACCTAGGAACATCCTCCCTTATACGTCACTTGGAGCGCATTCATCAGAAGTCATTGACAAGTTCAAAAACTTTGGGTGACAGCAGAAGCAGTCCACTGACCACTAAATCCCTTCTTCCTATTGTACCCAAGCTCCTGCAAACCACACCACCAACTCCCTCAGTGTCAATTTCCTCCTTAGACAGGAACGCCAATAGTCCTGCAGGCCATGTCACTGGCAAGTCTGACGAGTCCTCTCCTAACTGGGATTCCTCCGATGGATCCTTTAGTGGAACGCCTACTGCTGCTGTTGCTGCTGGCGCTGCTGTTGTTGCTGCTGGGAGTCGATCGTCATCCCAGAGGGGAAGTCGGAAGACCACTTGTACTACTTTCAGTAAGCAATTGACTGTCCAACAGTCCTTTGCGAGGAAGATGAAATATCACAGCAGTCATCCTGTTGCAAAGCGGATAACTCAGGCGTTGACAACTATGTTGGTGTTAGACGTGCGTCCGGTATCCACCGTTAGTTCACAGGGACTTACAGAATTGCTTGAGGTAGTGTGTCCCCGGTACCAAATCCCATCTAGGTTCCACTTCTCTAGGCAGGCGATACCGAGAATGTACACAGACGTCAGAAAAAGTGTCCTCAGTGTCCTAAAAAATGCAGTTGTACCCACAGTCCACTTAACCACGGACATGTGGACACGTGGAGCAGGGCAGACTAAGGGCTATATGACTGTGACAGCCCACTGGGTAGATGTATTGCCTCCCGCAGCAACAACAGCAGCGGCCCCTGTAGCAGCATCTCGCAAACGCCAACTCGTTCCTAGACAGGTTACGCTTTGTATCACCGCTTTCCATAAGAGGAACACAGTTGACAACCTCTTACAGAAATTGAGGAACATCATTGCAGAATGGCTTACCCCAATTGTACTCTCCTTGGGATTTGTGATATCGGACAACGTCACCAATATTGTACGTGCATTACAACTGGGCAAATTCCAGCACGTCCCATGTTTTGCACATACAGTTAATTTGGTGGTGCATAATTTTTTGAAAAACGAGAGGGGCGCGCAGGAGATGCTGTCGGTGGGCCGAAAAATTGCGGGCCACTTTCGGCATTCAGCCACCGCGTGCTGAAGACTGGAGCGCCAGCAAACACTCCTGAACATGCCCTGCCATCAGCTGAAGCAAGAGGTGGTAACGAGGTGGAATTCAACCCTCTATATGCTTCAGAGGATGGAGGAGCAGCAAAAGGCCATTCAAGCCTATACATCTGCCTACGATATAGGCAAAGGAGGGGGAATGCACCTGACTCAAGCGCAGTGGAGAATGATTTCCATGTTGTGCAAGGTTCTCCAACCCTTTGAACTTGCCACACGTGAAGTCAGTTCAGACACTGCCAACCTAAGTCAGGTCATTCCTCTCATCAGACTTTTGCAGAAGCAGCTGGAGAGATTGAAGGAGGAGCTAAAACGAAGCGATTCCGCTAGGCATGTTGGACTTGTGGATGGAGCCCTTCATTCGCTTAACCAGGATTCATGGGTGGTCAATCTGTTGATATCAGAGCACTACATTTTGGCCACCGTGCTCGATCCTAGGTTTAAAGCCTACGTTGTATCTCTCTTTCCGGCAGATGCTCAAAGACCTGCTGGTGAGACAATTGTCAAGTCAAGTGGAACGTGACCCACCAACAGCTCCTCCTTCATTTTCTGCCACTACTGGAGCTGCCTGGAAAAGGATAAAATTTCCAAAACCACCCGCTGGCGGTGATGCAGGGCAGTCAGGAGCAAGTGCTGACATCTGGTCCGGACTGAAGGACCTGCCAACGATTACTGACATGTCGCCACTCCCCTTTGACAAAATCTACACTGGCTCCCATTCCCCTACAGAATCCTCTTCAAACTCCTCACCCTCACATACAAGGCCATCTCTAATTCCACTGCTCCCTACATCTCCAACCTCCTCTCCCTTCATACTCCCTCCCGCCCACTGCGGTCGGCTGATGACCGTCGCCTCTCCTCTGCCTTGGTCACTGCTTCCCATGCACGAGTTCAGGATTTTGCCCGTGCTGCACCCCTTCAGTGGAATGCGCTCCCCCGCTCCATTAGACTCTCCCCAACCTTGCAAAGCTTCAAACGGACACTGAAAACCCACCTATTTATCAAAGTGTACCCCTCCAATTCATAACCTAGTCCTTAGGCTGCTCCTCCATCCCCCTGCCCCATGCCTTGGACATCTCTGCTTTGCTCGCATACCACCATCAGGCTTCTACCTGCTTGCTTGCACCTCATGTCATCTGTCTGTTGCCCCTCCCCACTAGATTGTTAGCTCTTCAGAGCAGTGCCCTCTTTCCTCTTGTCTAAGCCCTCTTCTTGACACATTTCACTCAGCGACCATCTTTACCTGCTTTTTCTCGTGCTGGTAAATGGCCCCTCTCTATCTATGGCCGCCAGCCCCAAGTAGTACAATGATTACTCCTTCGCTACTTACATCTAAGCTGTATTATGTTTTGAGAATTGTGGTGCTCTTTGTTACCTGCACTCCATTTTTGTTATTTATTTACTGTTATGCTAAGTTTTGTCTCCCTGTACTGTCCTTTGTACGGCGCTGCGAAACACTTGTGGCGCCCTATAAATAAAATGTAATAATAATAATGTCGTCTACTGTCACTGCATATGATTCTGTCACCATTTAAAAAATGGTGGAGGATTATATGAGTGACAGCATCCAAGTAGGCATGTCAAGTACGTATACTGGCAGGAAAAAGAGGCAATTTGGAGGCCCTTGCACAAACTGGATTTATTTTACCTAAGGTGCCCCCCCTCCAGTGTGTACTCCGAAAGAGTGTTTAGTTCAGCCAGTCACCTTCTCAACGATCGGCGTAGGAGGTTACTTCCACTAAATGTTAGAAGATGATGTTTCCTCAAAATTAATTATAAGTTCCTCCGTGGAGACATTTACCAGCAATTGCCTCCAGAAAGTACACAGGGACCTGTGATGGTGGATTCCAGTGGGGACGAATTAATACTCTGTGAGGAGGAGGATGCACACAGTGAAAGGGGTGAGGAATCGGAGGAGGTGGACATCTTGCCTCTGTAGAGCCAGTTTGTGCAAGGAGAGATTGATTGCTTCTTTTTTGGTGGGGGCCCAAACCAACCAGTCATTTCAGCCACAGTCGTGTGGCAGACCCAGTCGCTGAAATGATTGGTTTGTTAAAGTGTGCATGTCCTGTTTATATAACATAAAGGTGGGTGGGAGGGACCAAGTACAATTCCATCTTGCACCTCTTTTTTTATTTATTATTTGCATCATGTGTTGTTTGGGGACTATTTTTTTAAGTGCCATCCTGTCTGACACTGCAGTGCCACTCCTAGATCGGCTAGGTGTTTGTGCCGCCCACTTGGGTCACTTAGCTTAGTCATCCAGCGACCTCTGTGCAAATTTTAGGACAAAAAATAATATTGTGAGGTGTTCAGAATAGACTGCAAATGAGTAGAAATTATTGTTATTGAGGTTAATAATACTATATGATCCAATTACCCCCCAAATTCTATGATTTTAGCTGTTTGAGGTTTTTTTTTTTAAAACACCCGAATCCAAAACGCATCCGAATCCTACAAAAATCCGAAAGGGTGGTTTTGCCAAAACGCGTACGAATCCAAAACACGACTGCGGATCTGAATCCAAAACCAAAATACGAAAAATGCCCGCTGCACATCTCTAATAATTATGTATCCTTCATAGGCAGGTGACAATCGCTCTTGTTTTGTTTGCCTGCTCATCAACTCCCTTCATAATTTTACATTCTTCAAACCATCGATTTCAGTGGTGTACATTTGGATTTATACAGTATAATCTCCAACACATTGATGTCATCTTTGACTCTTGCGACCCATCCTCTCAGGATTAACCATGCTTTGTATTGGTGTTAAATAACATAGGAAGTGCTTGATGCATTAGTATTTGTAATAAGCAGGTCCGTTATATATATAGTAGTAGCAATAATATAAATATGAAAATTGGAGCGCTATGTAAAAAGAGTATATATAAGTGAGTGCAATGCCATTTATTAAAATAAATAAATTAATTAATAAATAAATGTTTATAGTCTTTTTTGCTGTTGTGTGGTCCCGGAGTTGGTGCTACAGGATTCCAATTTGTAGTGCTTTATGAGGGTATAAACATCCAGCAGGCCCTGAGCTGTCTAACCCAATGCTGCCTACCTTTGGTATCCGTTCCGTCCTTTGTCTGGTCTCCTGCATGCCGACCAACTACTTCTGGTTGAACATCTCTGGAGAGATAGAAAAATGGCTGTGCACAGACGCTTCCCATCCAACCTGATGGAGCTTGAGAGGTGCTGCAAAGAGGTATGGGCGAATCTGCCCAAAGATAGGTGTGCCAAGCTTGTGGCATCATATTCAAAAAGTCTTGAGGCTGTAATTGCTGGCAAAGGTGCATCAACAAAGTATTGAGCAAAGGCTGTGAATACTTATGTACATGTGATTTCTTAGTTTTTTATTCTTAATAAATTAGCAAAAATCTAAAAAAAAAACTTTTCAAGTTGTCTTTATGGGGTATTGTGTGTAGAATTTGGAGAGAAAAAATACATTTATTCCAGTTTGGAATAAGGCTGTAACATAACAAAATGTGGAAAAAGTGAAGTGCTGTGAATACTTTCCGGATGCACTGTAGTAAATGAACCTTACCACAGCGCAGGATATACTTGTTCCTTACCAAAATAAAGGAACCTAGGTACTGTTACTAGACTCACGCTTACAGTTTTCACCTTTCATTGCAGTAAGAGGTGTCAGCTGTGGCTAACATTAGAATCAATATCTTTTTTTCCCCCTCAAAAATTACTTATTTTAATTTCACATGTAGGAGGTTTAATTAACTGCTTCTACGTACTTGATATTTTCGCATGGATGACATTCATTTTTTTATTTTTTATTAAATGTTCTGCTTGACTAACAATTTCTGTGAAAGGAGTGCCTTGGCCAGTAATTTGCAACAGAGCATTAAATTGTTCGGTTAAACAGCATTAGATAACAGTGTTCATATGCATCTCCCAGATACTGAGCTTAGAGAAGCATTTTCTTAAAATTCAAGTGGAGTTTTCCCAATTTGCTGTACATTTTGCATCAACCTGTTTTTCAGACATGTAATTACTCTCACGCAATGCATTTCAATAAATGTACAATAGGGCAATATACTGTATTGCCATCATGAGTTATAAGAGGAAAGTGTATTCCGGTGCTTCATAAAGATAAAAACATGAAAGAATATGGCCGGGATGTAATGAAGTCCGGTATCGGCAGCCGTGCGGGATGCCGGACGATCTCAGACATTTCTTTAAAAGGGGCAATCATTCAGAAGACATGATTTAGCCTTGTAAATGATTGCCCCTTTAAAAGAAAACGTCTGAGTTCATCCGGCATCCCGCACAGATGTCAAATTCGGACTTCATTACATCCCGTCCTAGATATAAGAAAATAATGTAAATATCTACTAGCAATGATCAATAAGGAACAGGCTGTTGAATGCTGAAGTTTCTTATATTCATTCAGCTCATTGAAATCTAATAATGAATACAGCAAAACTCCATCTTTGAAAAGTTATCTAGTGTAAAGGGGCCCACGCATCAAGTATCTATTGGCCCAATTCCCCATTTTGAAAATTCCAACCAAAAAAAATGATCATAATAGGATTCTTAAATGTTGTATTTTGACGATCATCAGAGAAACAGAGGGCCTAATTCAGACCTGATCGCTCGCTGGTATTTTTTTTGCTGTCCAGCATTCGCATAGTGGCCGCCCACCGGGGAGTGTATTTTAGCTGTGCAAGTTTGAGAATGCATGTGCAGCCGAACGGTACAAAAAAACTTTGTGCAGTTTCTAGAGATGAGCGCCTGAAATTTTTCGGGTTTTGTGTTTTGGTTTTGGGTTCGGTTCCGCGGCCGTGTTTTGGGTTCGAACGCGTTTTGGCAAAACCTCACCGAATTTTTTTTGTCGGATTCGGGTGTGTTTTGGATTCGGGTGTTTTTTTCCAAAAACACTAAAAAACAGCTTAAATCATAGAATTTGGGGGTCATTTTGATCCCAAAGTATTATTAACCTCAAAAACCATAATTTACACTCATTTTCAGTCTATTCTGAATACCTCACACCTCACAATATTATTTTTAGTCCTAAAATTTGCACCGAGGTCGCTGTGTGAGTAAGATAAGCGACCCTAGTGGCCGACACAAACACCGGGCCCATCTAGGAGTGGCACTGCAGTGTCACGCAGGATGGCCCTTCCAAAAAACCCTCCCCAAACAGCACATGACGCAAAGAAAAAAAGAGGCGCAATGAGGTAGCTGTGTGAGTAAGATTAGCGACCCTAGTGGCCGACACAAACACCGGGCCCATCTAGGAGTGGCACTGCAGTGTCACGCAGGATGGCCCTTCCAAAAAACCCTCCCCAAACAGCACATGACGCAAAGAAAAAAAGAGGCGCAATGAGGTAGCTGTGTGAGTAAGATTAGCGACCCTAGTGGCCGACACAAACACCGGGCCCATCTAGGAGTGGCACTGCAGTGTCACGCAGGATGGCCCTTCCAAAAAACCCTCCCCAAACAGCACATGACGCAAAGAAAAAAAGAGGCGCAATGAGGTAGCTGACTGTGTGAGTAAGATTAGCGACCCTAGTGGCCGACACAAACACCGGGCCCATCTAGGAGTGGCACTGCAGTGTCACGCAGGATGTCCCTTCCAAAAAACCCTCCCCAAACAGCACATGACGCAAAGAAAAAAAGAGGCGCAATGAGGTAGCTGACTGTGTGAGTAAGATTAGCGACCCTAGTGGCCGACACAAACACCGGGCCCATCTAGGAGTGGCACTGCAGTGTCACGCAGGATGTCCCTTCCAAAAAACCCTCCCCAATCAGCACATGATGCAAAGAAAAAGAAAAGAAAAAAGAGGTGCAAGATGGAATTGTCCTTGGGCCCTCCCACCCACCCTTATGTTGTATAAACAAAACAGGACATGCACACTTTAACCAACCCATCATTTCAGTGACAGGGTCTGCCACACGACTGTGACTGATATGACGGGTTGGTTTGGACCCCCCCCAAAAAAGAAGCAATTAATCTCTCCTTGCACAAACTGGCTCTACAGAGGCAAGATGTCCACCTCATCTTCACCCTCCGATATATCACCGTGTACATCCCCCTCCTCACAGATTATCAATTCGTCCCCACTGGAATCCACCATCTCAGCTCCCTGTGTACTTTGTGGAGGCAATTGCTGCTGGTCAATGTCTCCGCGGAGGAATTGATTATAATTCATTTTAATGAACATCATCTTCTCCACATTTTCTGGATGTAACCTCGTACGCCGATTGCTGACAAGGTGAGCGGCGGCACTAAACACTCTTTCGGAGTACACACTTGTGGGAGGGCAACTTAGGTAGAATAAAGCCAGTTTGTGCAAGGGCCTCCAAATTGCCTCTTTTTCCTGCCAGTATAAGTACGGACTGTGTGACGTGCCTACTTGGATGCGGTCACTCATATAATCCTCCACCATTCTATCAATGTTGAGAGAATCATATGCAGTGACAGTAGACGACATGTCCATAATCGTTGTCAGGTCCTTCAGTCCGGACCAGATGTCAGCATCAGCAGTCGCTCCAGACTGCCCTGCATCACCGCCAGCGGGTGGGCTCGGAATTCTGAGCCTTTTCCTCGCACCCCCAGTTGCGGGAGAATGTGAAGGAGGAGATGTTGACAGGTCGCGTTCCGCTTGACTTGACAATTTTGTCACCAGCAGGTCTTTCAACCCCAGCAGACCTGTGTCTGCCGGAAAGAGAGATCCAAGGTAGGCTTTAAATCTAGGATCGAGCACGGTGGCCAAAATGTAGTGCTCTGATTTCAACAGATTGACCACCCGTGAATCCTTGTTAAGCGAATTAAGGGCTGCATCCACAAGTCCCACATGCCTAGCGGAATCGCTCCCTTTTAGCTCCTTCTTCAATGCCTCCAGCTTCTTCTGCAAAAGCCTGATGAGGGGAATGACCTGACTCAGGCTGGCAGTGTCTGAACTGACTTCACGTGTGGCAAGTTCAAAGGGCATCAGAACCTTGCACAACGTTGAAATCATTCTCCACTGCACTTGAGACAGGTGCATTCCATCTCCTATATCGTGCTCAATTGTATAGGCTTGAATGGCCTTTTGCTGCGCCTCCAACCTCTGAAGCATATAGAGGGTTGAATTCCACCTCGTTACCACTTCTTGCTTCAGATGATGGCAGGGCAGGTTCAGTAGTTTTTGGTGGTGCTCCAGTCTTCTGTACGTGGTGCCTGTACGCCGAAAGTGTCCCGCAATTTTTCTGGCCACCGACAGCATCTCTTGCACGCCCCTGTCGTTTTTTAAAAAATTCTGCACCACCAAATTCAAGGTATGTGCAAAACATGGGACGTGCTGGAATTTGCCCATATTTAATGCACACACAATATTGCTGGCGTTGTCCGATGCCACAAATCCACAGGAGAGTCCAATTGGGGTAAGCCATTCCGCGATGATCTTCCTCAGTTGCCGTAAGAGGTTTTCAGCTGTGTGCGTATTCTGGAAAGCGGTGATACAAAGCGTAGCCTGCCTAGGAAAGAGTTGGCGTTTGCGAGATGCTGCTACTGGTGCCGCCGCTGCTGTTCTTGCGGCGGGAGTCCATACATCTACCCAGTGGGCTGTCACAGTCATATAGTCCTGACCCTGCCCTGCTCCACTTGTCCACATGTCCGTGGTTAAGTGGACATTGGGTACAACTGCATTTTTTAGGAGACTGGTTGTTAGGCGCCGAGGGTCCGCTCGTCAGTGCGGCCGGCGCCTAGCAACGGGGACGCCACTGTCGGATCGTGTTCCCCGTTGCTGGGTCTAAGTTTATATCATCACTGGTTTCCTGGCTGTGTAGCATGCAGCTGCACGGCATGTTGTAATTATCACTCATCTGTTTCCCTGGCCATGCAGCTTGTTAGCTGCATGGCATTTAATCCAATCAGCCTCCAAACAGCTGATTGGAAGACTCTCTGTTAAAAGCACTCCCAGGACTCCTCACAGACGCCGGTGATAGCTTCCTGTTTGCCTGATTCTGCTGCAGAGAGAGTTCCCAGTCCCGGTCTGTTCGTTTGTTCCTGTTCTCAGTGATCCAGTACTCGGAAGTTACCATCTGTTCCTGGAGTCTGACCGAGCACCTTTAACATCTGGTGGTGTTCGTGAGTCGCGGCGCAGCCGTGTGTTGCGGCTTGTCCGCTACTATTTATTATTGTGTTTATTTTGAGTTCTGGAGCTTTGCGGAGGATTCCGCTTCCACAAAATCCACTCTGGTGTCCAGCGGTGCCGGATAGGAGTGTCGGATCCGTGGATCCTTGGTTGTCCTTTTCCCTGGCGGCTAGTCCGCACATACCTTTTGATTTAGTTAAGTTAGCTTGTAACCCCTGGCTTGGTTGCTTAGTCAGAGGGCCCCTTGTTATCTCCCTGTCTCGGACTTCCCCTTGTCTCCCATTAAGACCTGCGGGGGCATCGGGGTTGGGCAGACATAATCCGCCCTCCGAACGCGGCTGCCATGGGCTCAAGCAACCATAGTCTCGCAGGGGATTTCTGATAACACGGGCGAGACAACGGAGTTAGGGCGCCAGGGGTTACTAGGCTCTCCAGCTCCCACAACCTGTATTTCATTCCTGTACTCAGATCTCTGCCATAAGATCTTCTCCAGTCTGGAGTACAGGAATCGTAACATTATCACCGGCCAGACAAAAGAAAAAATTTCAACAGGAGTTAATTTTTTCACTTATCCAGTAGGGAGAATTTTGTCGGCCTCATGAATCCCACCGGTGTTGGGCCAAATCCTGGCCAGTTTTTGGTTAGTCAGATTCAGGAACTTACCCAGATGGTTCAGGATCTGTCCCTCCGGGTGAGCTCACAGGAAGATCTGTTACGGACTTCCCCGAGGGTCATCCCTGAACCAAAAATGCATCTGCCTGACCGTTTTTCTGGGGATAGAAAACAGTTTTTTAATTTTAAAGAGTCTTGTAAACTGTATTTTCGTTTAAGACCAGTTTCCTCAGGTACGGAGGCTCAGCGGGTTGGAATTATAATTTCTCTGCTTCAGGGGGATCCTCAGACCTGGGCTTTTGGTTTAAAGACAGACGATCCGGCCTTATCGTCTGTAGACGCTTTTTTGAAATCTTTAGGGCTATTGTATGACGACCCTGATAGAGAGGCATCCGCAGAAAGTCAGTTGCGTGCTCTAAGACAGGGTAGGAATCCTGCAGAGAATTATTGTACGGAGTTTCGCCGTTGGTCGAACGACTGTGGCTGGAATGATCCTGCCCTGCGCAGTCAGTTTCGCCTCGGCTTATCTGAATCTATAAAAGACAGCCTCCTTCCGTATCCCGCTCCTGAGAACCTTGATAAACTCATGGAGCTCTCTATTAAAATAGATCGTCGGCTCAGAGAGCGGAGGACTGAGAAAGGGGCATCTGTAGTTTCTTTTCCCTGTGTTTCTTCCGTTCCGATAGACATGGAGGAGCCTATGCAGATTGGTCTCTCCAAATTGTCTCCGGAAGAAAGAACCAGGAGGCAAAATTCTGGTCTGTGTTTGTACTGCGGAGGTAAGGGACATTTTGCCCGTAGTTGCCCAAACAAGTCGGGAAACTTCCTGACCAAGTGAATAGTGAGGGGGTTCACTTTGGTCTACAGCTCATCTCCTCAAATAATTCACTATTGGTTCCTGCTAAAGTTTCTTATGACAGCCTCTGTTCCTCGGTCTCTGCTTTTGTGGACAGTGGAGCTGCAGGAAACTTTATGGACTTAACATGGGCCAAGGCCTTAGGTATTCCTCAGTTAACCTTAAGTAGGTGTATCACCATGCATGGTTTAGATGGGAGTCCCTTATCCAATGGGGTTATTTCTCTATGTACACCTCCTGTTTTGCTCTCGGTGGGAGCTCTACATTCTGAAAAGATTGAGTTTTTTCTTACCCATTGTCCAGCAGTTCCTGTGGTTCTGGGTCACCCTTGGCTGGCCTTTCATAATCCCATCATAGATTGGCAGTCTGGGGAGATTCTACAATGGAGTACCATCTGTGATAAAGAATGTATTACACTTCCTATCCGAGTAGCTGCTGCCAGGTCCGCACATATTCCTGGAGAGTACCAAGATTTTTTGGATGTGTTTTCCAAGGGCAATGCGGATATTTTGCCTCCCCATAGGCCTTATGATTGTACCATTGAGTTAATTCCTGGTGCCACGTTGCCTAAAGGAAGGTTATATGCATTGTCTGGTCCTGAAACTGTGGCCATGAATGAGTATGTGAAAGAAAGTCTTGAGAAAGGGTTTATCAGGCCATCTAAATCCCCTTTAAGTGCAGGTTTTTTCTTCGTAGAGAAGAAGGATGGTTCCCTCAGACCCTGCATTGACTTTCGAGCCCTGAATAAAATCTCAGTAAAGAATACTTACCCTCTGCCTCTGATCTCTGTCCTCTTTGATCAGCTACGTTCGGCTGTTATTTTTTCCAAGATTGACCTGAGAGGAGCATATAATCTCATTAGAATCAGATCGGGGGATGAGTGGAAAACGGCATTCAGTACTCAATCAGGTCACTATGAGTATCTGGTCATGCCTTTCGGCCTATCTAACGCTCCGGCAGTCTTTCAGGATCTCATAAATGATGTGCTCCGTGAGTTTCTGGGAAGATTCGTTGTGGTCTATTTAGACGACATTTTGATTTATTCTGACTCTATAGAACAACATGTTACCCAGGTGCGTCAGGTACTTAAGAAATTACGTGAAAATCACTTGTATGCCAAACCGGAGAAGTGTGAATTTCACGTCACGGAGGTATCCTTTTTAGGGTACATTATTTCCCCTCGGGGATTCCGAATGGAACCTAAGAAGCTCCAAGCCATCCTGAGTTGGGCGCAACCCACCAACTTAAAAGCAATTCAGCGCTTTTTAGGGTTTGCGAACTACTACAGAAGGTTTATTCACTCTTTCTCTGACATAGTTGCTCCCATTGTGGCACTCACTAAGAAGGGAGCAGATCCTACCAATTGGTCATGTGAAGCTAAAGTATCTTTTCAGGCCTTGAAACAAGCCTTTGTCTCAGCCCCTGTCCTTAGACATCCCAACCCAGAATTGCCTTTCATCGTTGAGGTAGATGCCTCGGAGGTTGGTGTAGGGGCTATCCTTTCTCAGAAGGATCCAGATTCCCTTGAGTTACATCCTTGTGCCTTTATGTCCAGGAAATTCTCATCTGCTGAATCCAACTACGATGTTGGTAATCGGGAGTTGCTGGCTATTAAATGGGCTTTTGAGGAGTGGAGACATTGGCTTGAAGGAGCGACCCATACCATTTCTGTTTTGACAGATCACAAAAATCTTCAATACATTGAATCAGCTAAGCGACTGAATGCCCGACAGGCTCGTTGGGCTTTATTTTTCACTCGTTTCAAATTCATTATCACCTTCAGACCTGGTTCCAAGAATACCAAGGCAGATGCCCTCTCACGCAGTTTTCTTCCCGCTCAAGACAACAGTCCTGTTACTCTCATACTTCCGCCTTCAGTCATTCAGGCAGGTCTCACACAGGATGTTTTTTCTCAATTGAAGCTGCTTCAACATCAAGCTCCGGGAAATACTCCTGCTGGTCGTCTTTTTGTTCCTGAGTTTTTGAGAGCAACTGTTTTGGAGGAATTTCATGATAGCAAAGTTGCAGGGCATCTGGGAGTCGCTAAAACTTTTGAATTGGTATCCCGCTCAGTGTGGTGGCCTGGTCTTTCTAAAGACATTAAAGAGTTTGTTTTTTCGTGTCAGGTCTGTGCACAGCATAAAGTTCCCCGTTCTTTGCCTATTGGTCAACTTATGCCATTGAATGTTCCTCTTAGACCATGGTCGCATATCTCCATGGATTTTGTGGTGGATCTCCCTCTGTCAGCTGGATGCACAGTCATATGGGTGGTAGTGGACCGTTTTAGTAAGATGGCTCATTTTATTGGTCTTCCCCGATTGCCATCTGCCCAGGGATTGGCAGTCTTGTTCCTCCGTCATGTTTTCAGATTCCATGGGTTACCCACTGATATTGTTTCTGACAGGGGTCCACAATTCATTGCACAGTTTTGGAAGTCTTTTTGTGCTTCGTTAAAAATGAAATTATCATTAACCTCCGGTTATCATCCACAATCAAATGGACAGACTGAGCGAGTGAACCAATCCTTAAAACAATATTTGCGTTTGTACTCGGCCAAACTCCAAAATGACTGGTCTGAGTTTCTTCCATTGGCAGAGTTTGCTTATAATAATGCCTGTCATTCCTCCACCAATGTGTCTCCATTTTTTGCAGTTTTTGGTTTCCACCCCAGAGCTAATTCATTTTTCCAACATTCCTCTGTCTCCTCTCTGGCATGACCTCTCATCTTAAACTTATTTGGAAAAAAGTGCACATAGCTCTCAGAAAAGCAGCTTTCAAGGAAAAAGATTTTTCGGACAGGTTCCGGCGGCCGTGCACTTTTAGAGTAGGAGACAGGGTGTGGCTGTCGACTCGCAATATCAAACTTCGACAAACCTCAGCCAGATTGGGTCCTAGATTTATTGGACCATTTCTCATTATCAAAAAAGTCAATCCAGTTGCTTTCCGGTTACAGCTACCAAAAACGTTACGAATCGGAAATACCTTCCATTGCTCTTTGCTCAAACCATATGTTTCATCTAGCAGATTTCCTCGTAAAAAACCTCAGGGGAGATCACCAGTTAATGTACAGGGTCAGCAGGAGTTCGTGGTTGAGAAGGTTCTCGATTCCAAGCTGTCCCGGGGTCGGCTTTATTTTTTGGTGCATTGGAAAGGTTATGGTCCTGAGGAAAGGTCGTGGGTCCTAGATGAGGACCTTCATGCCCCAAGGCTCAAAAGGGCATTTTTTCAAGAATTTCCTCAGAAACCCGGATTTAGGGGTTCCTTGACCCCTCCTCAAGGGGGGGGTACTGTTAGGCGCCGAGGGTCCGCTCGTCAGTGCGGCCGGCGCCTAGCAACGGGGACGCTACTGTCGGATCGTGTTCCCCGTTGCTGGGTCTAAGTTTATATCATCACTGGTTTCCTGGCTGTGTAGCATGCAGCTGCACGGCATGTTGTAATTATCACTCATCTGTTTCCCTGGCCATGCAGCTTGTCAGCTGCATGGCATTTAATCCAATCAGCCTCCAAACAGCTGATTGGAAGACTCTCTGTTAAAAGCACTCCCAGGACTCCTCACAGACGCCGGTGATAGCTTCCTGTTTGCCTGATTCTGCTGCAGAGAGAGTTCCCAGTCCCGGTCTGTTCGTTTGTTCCTGTTCTCAGTGATCCAGTACTCGGAAGTTACCATCTGTTCCTGGAGTCTGACCGAGCACCTTTAACATCTGGTGGTGTTCGTGAGTCGCGGCGCAGCCGTGTGTTGCGGCTTGTCCGCTACTATTTATTATTGTGTTTATTTTGAGTTCTGGAGCTTTGCGGAGGATTCCGCTTCCACAAGATCCACTCTGGTGTCCAGCGGTGCCGGATAGGAGTGTCGGATCCGTGGATCCTTGGTTGTCCTTTTCCCTGGCGGCTAGTCCGCACATACCTTTTGATTTAGTTGTTAGCTTGTAACCCCTGGCTTGGTTGCTTAGTCAGAGGGCCCCTTGTTATCTCCCTGTCTCGGACTTCCCCTTGTCTCCCATTAAGACCTGCGGGGGCATCGGGGTTGGGCAGACATAATCCGCCCTTCGAACGCGGCTGCCATGGGCTCAAGCAACCATAGTCTCGCAGGGGATTTCTGATAACACGGGCGAGACAACGGAGTTAGGGCGCCAGGGGTTACTAGGCTCTCCAGCTCCCACAACCTGTATTTCATTCCTGTACTCAGATCTCTGCCATAAGATCTTCTCCAGTCTGGAGTACAGGAATCGTAACACTGGTGAGTCTTTTTCTGACGTCCGTGTACATTCTCGGTATCGCCTGCCTAGAGAAGTGGAACCTAGATGGTATTTGGTAACGGGGGCACACTGCCTCAATAAATTGTCTAGTTCCCTGTGAACTAACGGCGGATACCGGACGCACGTCTAACACCAACATAGTTGTCAAGGACTCAGTTATCCGCTTTGCAGTAGGATGACTGCTGTGATATTTCATCTTCCTCGCAAAGGACTGTTGAACAGTCAATTGCTTACTGGAAGTAGTACAAGTGGGCTTACGACTTCCCCTCTGGGATGACCATCGACTCCCAGCGGCAACAACAGCAGCGCCAGCAGCAGTAGGCGTTACACGCAAGGATGCATCGGAGGAATCCCAGGCAGGAGAGGACTCGTCAGACTTGCCAGTGACATGGCCTGCAGGACTATTGGCATTCCTGGGGAAGGAGGAAATTGACACTGAGGGAGTTGGTGGGGTGGTTTGCGTGAGCTTGGTTACAAGAGGAAGGGATTTACTGGTCAGTGGACTGCTTCCGCTGTCACCCAAAGTTTTTGAACTTGTCACTGACTTATTATGAATGCGCTGCAGGTGACGTATAAGGGAGGATGTTCCGAGGTGGTTAACGTCCTTACCCCTACTTATTACAGCTTGACAAAGGGAACACACGGCTTGACACCTGTTGTCCGCATTTCTGGTGAAATACCTCCACACCGAAGAGCTGATTTTTTTGGTATTTTCACCTGGCATGTCAACGGCCATATTCCTCCCACGGACAACAGGTGTCTCCCCGGGTGCCTGACTTAAACAAACCACCTCACCATCAGAATCCTCCTGGTCAATTTCCTCCCCAGCGCCAGCAACACCCATATCCTCCTCATCCTGGTGTACTTCAACACTGACATCTTCAATCTGACTATCAGGAACTGGACTGCGGGTGCTCCTTCCAGCACTTGCAGGGGGCGTGCAAATGGTGGAAGGCGCATGCTCTTCACGTCCAGTGTTGGGAAGGTCAGGCATCGCAACCGACACAATTGGACTCTCCTTGTGGATTTGGGATTTCAAAGAACGCACAGTTCTTTGCGGTGCTTTTGCCAGCTTGAGTCTTTTCAGTTTTCTAGCGAGAGGCTGAGTGCTTCCATCCTCATGTGAAGCTGAACCACTAGCCATGAACATAGGCCAGGGCCTCAGCCGTTCCTTGCCACTCCGTGTGGTAAATGGCATATTGGCAAGTTTACGCTTCTCCTCCGACAATTTTATTTTAGGTTTTGGAGTCCTTTTTTTACTGATATTTGGTGTTTTGGTTTTGACATGCTCTGTACTATGCCATTGGGCATCGGCCTTGGCAGACGACGTCGCTGGCATTTCATCGTCTCGGCCATGACTAGTGGCAGCAGCTTCAGCACGAGGTGGAAGTGGATCTTGATCTTTCCCTAATTTTGGAACCTCAACATTTTTGTTCTCCATATTTTAATAGGCACAACTAAAAGGCACCTCAGGTAAACAATGGAGATGGATGGATTGGATACTAGTATACAATTATGGACGGGCTGCCGAGTGCCGACACAGAGGTAGCCACAGCCGTGAACTACCGCACTGTACTGTGTCTGCTGCTAATATATAGACTGGTTGATAAAGAGATAGTATACTCGTAACTAGTATGTATGTATAAAGAAAGAAAAAAAAACCACGGTTAGGTGGTATATACAATTATGGACGGGCTGCCGAGTGCCGACACAGAGGTAGCCACAGCCGTGAACTACCGCACTGTACTGTGTCTGCTGCTAATATATAGACTGGTTGATAAAGAGATAGTATACTCGTAACTAGTATGTATGTATAAAGAAAGAAAAAAAAACCACGGTTAGGTGGTATATACAATTATGGACGGGCTGCCGAGTGCCGACACAGAGGTAGCCACAGCCGTGAACTACCGCACTGTACTGTGTCTGCTGCTAATATATAGACTGGTTGATAAAGAGATAGTATACTCGTAACTAGTATGTATGTATAAAGAAAGAAAAAAAAACCACGGTTAGGTGGTATATACAATTATGGACGGGCTGCCGAGTGCCGACACAGAGGTAGCCACAGCCGTGAACTACCGCACTGTACTGTGTCTGCTGCTAATATATAGACTGGTTGATAAAGAGATAGTATACTCGTAACTAGTATGTATGTATAAAGAAAGAAAAAAAAACCACGGTTAGGTGGTATATACAATTATGGACGGGCTGCCGAGTGCCGACACAGAGGTAGCCACAGCCGTGAACTACCGCACTGTATTGTGTCTGCTGCTAATATATAGACTGGTTGATAAAGAGATAGTATACTCGTAACTAGTATGTATGTATAAAGAAAGAAAAAAAAACCACGGTTAGGTGGTATATACAATTATGGACGGGCTGCCGAGTGCCGACACAGAGGTAGCCACAGCCGTGAACTACCGCACTGTACTGTGTCTGCTGCTAATATATAGACTGGTTGATAAAGAGATAGTATACTCGTAACTAGTATGTATGTATAAAGAAAGAAAAAAAAACCACGGTTAGGTGGTATATACAATTATGGACGGGCTGCCGAGTGCCGACACAGAGGTAGCCACAGCCGTGAACTACCGCACTGTACTGTGTCTGCTGCTAATATATAGACTGGTTGATAAAGAGATAGTATACTCGTAACTAGTATGTATGTATAAAGAAAGAAAAAAAAACCACGGTTAGGTGGTATATACAATTATGGACGGGCTGCCGAGTGCCGACACAGAGGTAGCCACAGCCGTGAACTACCGCACTGTACTGTGTCTGCTGCTAATATATAGACTGGTTGATAAAGAGATAGTATACTCGTAACTAGTATGTATGTATAAAGAAAGAAAAAAAAAACACGGTTAGGTGGTATATACAATTATGGACGGGCTGCCGAGTGCCGACACAGAGGTAGCCACAGCCGTGAACTACCGCACTGTACTGTGTCTGCTGCTAATATAGACTGGTTGATAAAGAGATAGTATACTCGTAACTAGTATGTATGTATAAAGAAAGAAAAAAAAACCACGGTTAGGTGGTATATACAATTATGGACGGGCTGCCGAGTGCCGACACAGAGGTAGCCACAGCCGTGAACTACCGCACTGTACTGTGTCTGCTGCTAATATATAGACTGGTTGATAAAGAGATAGTATACTCGTAACTAGTATGTATGTATAAAGAAAGAAAAAAAAACCACGGTTAGGTGGTATATACAATTATGGACGGGCTGCCGAGTGCCGACACAGAGGTAGCCACAGCCGTGAACTACCGCACTGTACTGTGTCTGCTGCTAATATATAGACTGGTTGATAAAGAGATAGTATACTCGTAACTAGTATGTATGTATAAAGAAAGAAAAAAAAACCACGGTTAGGTGGTATATACAATTATGGACGGGCTGCCGAGTGCCGACACAGAGGTAGCCACAGCCGTGAACTACCGCACTGTACTGTGTCTGCTGCTAATATATAGACTGGTTGATAAAGAGATAGTATACTCGTAACTAGTATGTATGTATAAAGAAAGAAAAAAAAACCACGGTTAGGTGGTATATACAATTATGGACGGGCTGCCGAGTGCCGACACAGAGGTAGCACAGCCGTGAACTACCGCACTGTACTGTGTCTGCTGCTAATATATAGACTGGTTGATAAAGAGATAGTATACTCGTAACTAGTATGTATGTATAAAGAAAGAAAAAAAAACCACGGTTAGGTGGTATATACAATTATGGACGGGCTGCCGAGTGCCGACACAGAGGTAGCCACAGCCGTGAACTACCGCACTGTACTGTGTCTGCTGCTAATATATAGACTGGTTGATAAAGAGATAGTATACTCGTAACTAGTATGTATGTATAAAGAAAGAAAAAAAAACCACGGTTAGGTGGTATATACAATTATGGACGGGCTGCCGAGTGCCGACACAGAGGTAGCCACAGCCGTGAACTACCGCACTGTACTGTGTCTGCTGCTAATATATAGACTGGTTGATAAAGAGATAGTATACTCGTAACTAGTATGTATGTATAAAGAAAGAAAAAAAAACCACGGTTAGGTCACTGGTATATACAATTATGGACGGGCTGCCGAGTGCCGACACAGAGGTAGCCACAGCCGTGAACTACCGCACTGTACTGTGTCTGCTGCTAATATAGACTGGTTGATAAAGAGATAGTATACTACTAATATTATATACTGGTGGTCAGGTCACTGGTCACTAGTCACACTGGCAGTGGCACTCCTGCAGCAAAAGTGTGCACTGTTTAATTTTAATATAATATTATGTACTCCTGGCTCCTGCTATAACCTATAACTGGCACTGCAGTAGTGCTCCCCAGTCTCCCCCACAATTATAAGCTGTGTGAGCTGAGCAGTCAGACAGATATATAATATACTGTATATAGATGATGCAGCACACTGGCCTGAGCCTGAGCAGTGCACACAGATATGGTATGTGACTGAGTCACTGTGTGCTGTGTATCGCTTTTTTCAGGCAGAGAACGGATTATAAATAAAAGTGGTGGTCACTGGTCACTATCAGCAAAACTCTGCACTGTACACTACTGAGTACTCCTAATGCTCCCCAAAATTAGTAAATCAAGTGTCTCTCTAATCTATTCTAATTCTAAACGGAGAGGACGCCAGCCACGTCCTCTCCCTATCAATCTCAATGCACGTGTGAAAATGGCGGCGACGCGCGGCTCCTTATATAGAATCCGAGTCTCGCGATAGAATCCGAGCCTCGCGAGAATCCGACAGCGTCATGATGACGTTCGGGCGCGCTCGGGTTAACCGAGCAAGGCGGGAAGATCCGAGTCGCTCGGACCCGTGAAAAAAAACATGAAGTTCTGGCGGGTTCGGATTCAGAGAAACCGAACCCGCTCATCTCTACTAACAATACACAAACATTTCTCTAACGTCCTAGTGGATGCTGGGAACTCCGTAAGGACCATGGGGAATAGCGGGCTCCGAAGGAGGCTGGGCACTCTAGAAAGATCTTAGACTACCTGGTGTGCACTGGCTCCTCCCACTATGACCCTCCTCCAAGCCTCAGTTAAATTTCGTGCCCGGCCGAGGTTGGATGCACACTAGGGGCTCTCCTGAGCTCTTAGAAAGTTATAGTCTTAGAATTTGTTATTTTCAGTGAGACCTGCTGGCAACAGGCTCACTGCAGCGAGGGACTAAGGGGAGAAGAAGCGAACTCACCTGCTTGCAGCCGGATTGGGCTTCTTAGGCTACTGGACACCATTAGCTCCAGAGGGATCGACCGCAGGCCCAGCCTTGATGTTCGGTCCCGGAGCCGCGCCGCCGTCCCCCTTACAGAGCCAGAAGCAAGAAGATGGTCTGGAAAATCGGCGGCATGAAGACATCCTGTCTTCACCAAGGTAGCGCACAGCACTGCAGCTGTGCGCCATTGCTCCTCATACACACTTCACACTCCGGTCACTGAGGGTGCAGGGCGCTGGGGGGGGGGCGCCCTGAGGCAGCAATAAAAACACCTTGGCTGGCTAAAATACCTCAATATATAGCCCCTGGGGCTATATATGAGGTAAATACCCCTGCCAGAATCCCATAAAAAGCGGGAGAATAGGCCGCGAAAAAGGGGCGGAGCCTATCTCCTCAGCACACTGGCGCCATTTTTCCCTCACAGCTCGGCTGGAAGGAAGCTCCCTGGCTCTTCCCTGCAATTCTACAGTACAGTAAGAGGGAAAAGAGAGGGGGGGCATTAAAATTGGCACTGTATACAGTATATTATATAAAAAGCAGCTATTAGGGACATAACTCAGTTAGTCCCTGTATATATATAGCGCTCTGGTGTGTGCTGGCATACTCTTACTCTGTCCCCCCAAAGGGCTTTTGTGGGTCCTGTCCTCTATTTGAGCATTCCCTGTGTGTGTGGAGTGTGTCGGTACGGCTGTGTCGACATGTTTGAGGAGGATAATGATGTGGAGGGGGAGCAGATGCCTTTAGCAGGGATGTCACCCCCTGGGGGTCAGACACCTGAGTGGATGGTATTATGGCAGGAAATGAGTGCACGTATAGACTCCTTACATAAAAAATTTGACGACATGCCGACTGTGGGACAGCCGAGTCTTCAGCTCGTGCCTGTCCAGGTGTCTCAAAAGTCATCAGGGGCTCTGAAACGCCCGTTATCTCAGGTGGCACAAGTAGATGTCGACACGGATACTGACACCAGTGTCGACGACGATGAGTCAAATTTAATGCCCGTTAAGGCCATTCACTGCATGATTGAGGCAATGAAAGAGGTGTTAAATATTTCTGATTTACATCCAGGTACCACAAAAAAGGGTATTATGTTTGGGGAGAAAAAACTACCTGTAGTTTTTCCCCCGTCAGATGAATTAAATGAAGTGTGTGAAGAAGCGTGGGCTTCCCCTGATAAGAAATTGGTAATTCCTAAGAAGCTACTAATGGCGTTCCCTTTCCCGCCAGAGGATAGGTTACGTTGGGAAACACCCCCGAGGGTGGATACAGCGCTCACACGTTTGTCTAAAAAGGTGGCACTACCGTCCCAGGATACGGCCGCCCTTAAGGAACCTGCTGATAGAAAGCAGGAGGCGATCCTGAAGTCTGTATATACACACTCAGGCATTATACTCAGACCAGCTATTGCGTCAGCATGGATGTGCAGTGCTGCCGCTGCGTGGTCAGATAAACTGTCAGAAAATATTGACACGTTAGACAGAGACACGATCCTGCTAACAATTGACCATATAAAAGACTCAGTCTTATACATGAGAGATGCACAGAGGGAAATCTGCCGGCTGGCATCTAAAATAAGTGCATTATCTATCTCTGCTAGGAGATGCTTATGGACTCGCCAGTGGACTGGAGATGCAGATTCCAAAAGGCACATGGAAGTCTTGCCTTATAAGGGGGAGGAATTATTTGGGGATGGTCTCTCCGACCTAGTTTCCACAGCAACGTCTGGGATGTCAGCATTTTTACCCCATGTCCCCTCACAGCCTAAGAAGGCGCCATTTTATCAGGTTCAGTCCTTTCGGTCCCAGAAAAACAAGCGGGGAAAAGGAGGGTCTTTTCTGTCAAGAGGCAGAGGCAGGGGAAAAAGGCTGCAGCAAACAGCAGGTTCCCAGGAACAAAAGTCCTCCCCCGCTTCCTCTTCCAAGTCCGCCGCATGACGGTGGGGCTTCACAGGCGGAGCCAGGTACGGTGGGGGCCCGCCTCAGGAATTTCAGCGATCAGTGGGCCCGCTCACAGGTGGATCCCTGGATCCTTCAAATAGTATCTCAGGGATACAGGTTGGAATTCGAGGCGACTCCACCCCGCCGTTTCCTAAAATCCGCCTTGCCGATTGCTCCCTCAGACAGGGAGGCGGTGCTAGCAGCGATTCACAAGCTGTATTCCCAGCAGGTGATAATCAAGGTACCCCTACTTCAACAAGGCCGGGGTTACTATTCCACACTATTTGTGGTGCCGAAACCGGACGGTTCGGTGAGACCCATTTTAAATTTGAAATCCTTGAACACATACATAAAAAAATTCAAGTTCAAGATGGAATCGCTCAGGGCGGTTATTGCAAGCCTGGACGAGGGGGATTACATGGTATCCCTGGACATCAAGGATGCTTACCTGCATGTCCCCATTTACAATTCTCACCAGGAGTACCTCAGATTTGTGGTACAGGACTGCCATTACCAATTCCAGACGCTGCCGTTTGGACTCTCCACGGCACCGAGGGTATTTACCAAGGTTATGGCGGAAATGATGATACTCCTTCGAAAAAAGGGAGTTTTAATTATCCCATACTTGGACGATCTCCTAATAAAGGCACGATCCAAGGAACAGTTGTTAGTGGGAGTAGCACTATCTCAGGAAGTGCTGAGCCAGCACGGCTGGATTCTGAATATCCCAAAGTCACAGCTGGTCCCCACGACACGTCTAATGTTCCTGGGAATGATTCTGGACACGGCCCAGAAAAAAGTGTTTCTCCCGGAGGAGAAAGCCAGGGAGTTGTCTTCTCTAGTCAGAGACCTCCTAAAACCAAAACAGGTATCGGTGCATCACTGCACGCGGGTCCTGGGAAAGATGGTAGCTTCTTACGAAGCAATTCCATTCGGCAGGTTCCATGCCAGGATTTTTCAGTGGGACCTGTTGGACAAGTGGTCCGGATCGCATCTTCAGATGCATCGTTTAATAACCCTGTCTCCACGAACCAGGGTGTCTCTTCTGTGGTGGCTGCACAGTGCTCATCTTCTGGAGGGCCGCAGATTCGGCATACAGGACTGGGTCCTGGTGACCACGGATGCCAGCCTACGAGGCTGGGGGGCAGTCACAAAGGGAAGAAATTTCCAAGGACTATGGTCAAGTCAGGAGACTGCCCTTCACATAAATATTCTGGAACTAAGGGCCATCTACAATGCCCTAAGTCAAGCAAAATCCCTGCTCCTACACCAGCCGGTGCTGATCCAGTCAGACAACATCACGGCAGTCGCCCATGTGAATCGACAGGGCGGCACAAGAAGCAGGACGGCGATGGCAGAAGCCACAAAAATTCTCTGATGGGCGGAGAATCATGTACTAGCACTGTCAGCAGTGTTCATCCCGGGAGTGGACAACTGGGAAGCAGACTTTCTCAGCAGGCACGACCTCCACCCGGGAGAGTGGGGACTTCATCCAGAAGTCTTCCAAATGATTGTAAATCAATGGGGTCGTCCACAGGTGGACATGATGGCGTCCCGCCTAAACAAAAAACTAGAGAAGTATTGCGCCAGGTCAAGAGACCCTCAGGCGATAGCTGTGGACGCTCTAGTGACACCGTGGGTGTACCGGTCAGTTTATGTGTTCCCTCCTCTACCTCTCATACCAAAGGTATTGTGAATAATAAGAAAGCGAGGAGTAAACACAATTCTCATGGTTCCGGATTGGCCGAGAAGAGCGTGGTACCCGGAACTTCAAGAGATGATCTCAGAGGACCCGTGGTCTCTGCCGCTCAGACAGGACCTGCTGCAGCAGGGCCCCTGTCTGTTCCAAGACTTACCGCGGCTGCGTTTGACGGCATGGAGGTTGAACGCTGGATCCTGAAGGAAAAGGGCATTCCGGAGGAAGTCATTCCTACGCTTATTAAAGCCAGGAAAGATGTTACGGCAAAGCATTATCACCGCATATGGCGGAAATATGTTGCATGGTGCGAGGCCAAAAAGGCCCCAACAGAGGAATTTCAACTAGGTCGATTTCTGCATTTCCTGCAAGCAGGAGTGAATATGGGCCTAAAACTGGGCTCCATTAAGGTACAGATCTCGGCTCTGTCGATTTTCTTTCAAAAAGAACTAGCTTCAGTACCTGAAGTTCAGACATTTGTGAAAGGAGTGCTGCATATTCAGCCCCCATTTGTGCCTCCTGTGGCACCTTGGGATCTCAACGTGATGTTGAGTTTCTTAAAATCACATTGGTTTGAGCCACTAAAAACCGTGGATCTGAAATATCTCACGTGGAAAGTGGTCATGTTATTGGCCTTGGCTTCAGCCAGGCGAGTGTCAGAGTTGGCGGCTTTATCATGTAAAAGCCCTTATCTGATTTTCCATATGGATAGGGCAGAATTGAGGACTCGTCTTCAGTTTCTCCCTAAGGTGGTGTCAGCGTTTCACCTGAACCTGCCTATTGTGGTGCCTGCGGCTACTAAGGATTTGGAGGACTCCAAGTTGCTAGACGTTGTCAGGGCCCTGAAAATATATGTTTCCAGGACGGCTGGAGTCAGAAAATCTGACTCGCTGTTATCCTGTATGCACCCAACAAGCTGGGTGCTCCTGCTTCTAAGCAGACTATTGCTCGTTGGATTTGTAGTACAATTCAGCTTGCACATACTGTGGCAGGCCTGCCACAGCCAAAATCTGTCAATGCCCATTCCACAAGGAAGGTGGGCTCATCTTGGGCGGCTGCCCGAGGGGTCTCGGCTTTACAACTTTGCCGAGCAGCTACTTGGTCAGGGGCAAACACGTTTGCAAAATTCTACAAATTTGATACCCTGGCTGAGGAGGACCTGGAGTTCTCTCATTCGGTGCTGCAGAGTCATCCGCACTCTCCCGCCCGTTTGGGAGCTTTGGTATAATCCCCATGGTCCTTACGGAGTTCCCAGCATCCACTAGGACGTTAGAGAAAATAAGAATTTACTCACCGGTAATTCTGTTTCTCGTAGTCCGTAGTGGATGCTGGGCGCCCATCCCAAGTGCGGTTTATCTGCAATACTTGTACATAGTTATTGTTAACTAAATCGGGTTATTGTTGAGCCATCTGTTGAGAGGCTCTATTGTTTCATACTGTTAACTGTGTTTCATATCACGAGTTGTACGGTGTGATTGGTGTGGCTGGTATGAGTCTTACCCGGGATTCAAAATCCTTCCTTATTGTGTACGCTCGTCCGGGCACGGTACCTAACTGAGGCTTGGAGGAGGGTCATAGTGGGAGGAGCCAGTGCACACCAGGTAGTCTAAGATCTTTCTAGAGTGCCCAGCCTCCTTCGGAGCCCGCTATTCCCCATGGTCCTTACGGAGTTCCCAGCATCCACTACGGACTACGAGAAACAGAATTACCGGTGAGTAAATTCTTATTTTTCCTCACTAGGGGCGTATTCATTTATCTGCAAAGACGCATTTGATAAATGTATGTTTTTCGTGATTTTTCCCGATGTTTCTTCTATATTTTTTTGGGGGGCGTATCCAATTAGGTCACCCAAAAATACACAGGTTCAGAAAAACCTGTGTGTTTTTGGTAGAAACAGCCCAGTTTTTGCATGAAAATAGGGCTGTTTTCAGGGACTTTGCTTCGCCTGCCTGAGGCAGGTGAAACAAAATCCCAGATAAGCCGTATCTCGCGTTGGCTTATTGGGGCTAATTGAATAGACCACGGGTGGCCAACCAGTCAGAGACAAAAAGCTAAAAAAATCTTGTTAGGTCCGTCAAAGAGCCGACATCAAGCCGAAGGCGCGTGTGCAAAAATGGGGTGTGACCTTGTGGCTGTTAGGCCACACCCCATGGTATAAAATACAATGAAAATGCCAGATCCACATAAAATACATTTTAAAGCCAGAATCAACATAAAATACATTGAAAAAGACACTTCCACATAAAATAATAAAAAAATCCAGATCCACATAAAATATATTGAAAAAGCCATATTCACATAATACACTTCAGCTCCTCCATGTGTCACTCCAGCCAGCTCCCCCATGTGTCAATGTGTCACTCCAGCCAGCACCCTCCTGTGTCACTCCAGTCAGCTCCCCATTGTGTCTCTCCTGGCCGGATTCTCCTTTGTCACTCCAGCCAGCTCCCCACTGTATCACTCCTGCCAGCACCCTCCTGCATCACTCCAGTCAGCTCCCCCATTATGTATTTCCTGCCAGGATCCTTCTGTGTCACTCCAGCCAGCTCCCCCTTGTGTCGGACTGGAGAGCGGTGCAGCGCGGCGGGGGAAGGGGAGACGAAGAGTGACAGTTTAGGCGTGCGCACGGGGGATGCCTGGTGCGCACAGGCATCCCCGCACACACGCCTGCTGCTGCCGCCGATTCCCGTCTCCTTGACGCTGAAGGGAGGAGAGCGCTGCGTGCGCCTCTCCTGCCCACTGTGTCCCCGTCTCCAGCAGTCATTTTAAATGTCTGTGGCTGTCGGCCAATCAGAGCTCACGGACCAGCTCTTGATTGGCTGCCGGCCCGTGAGCTTTGATTGGCTCACAAGCCGGCGCTATATTTCAAATGGCCGCCGGAGACATGGACTCAGTGAAAGGAGGCGCAGTAGAGACACGCGGTGCACTCGCTCCCCCTCAGCATCAGAGACAGGAATCGGCAGCAGTGGCACTGGCAGCAGGAGGGTAAGCACCACTGGGGGAATATGTATCTGGCACCACTGGGGCATTTGTATCTGGCACCACTGGGGGCATTTGTATCTTGCACCACTGGGGGCATTTGTATTCTGGCACCACTGGCTGGGGGCATTTGTATTCTGGCACCACTGGGGGCATTTGTATTCTGGCATCACTGGGAGCATTTGTGTATCTGGCACCACTGGGGGCATTTGTGTATCTGGCACCGCTGGGGGCATTTGTGTATCTGGCACCTCTTGGGGCATATGTATCTGGCACCACTTGGGGCATATGTATCTGGCACCGCTTGGCGCATATGTATCTGGCACCGCTTGGCGCATATGTATCTGGCACCGCTTGGGGCATATGTATCTGGCACCACTGGGGGCATATGTATCTGGCACCACTGGGGGCATATGTATCTGGCACCACTGGGGGCATATGTATCTGGCACCACTGGGGGCATATGTATCTGGCACCACTGGGGGCATGTGTATCTGGCACCACTGGGGGCATGTGTATCTGGCACCACTGGGGGCATGTGTATCTGGCACCACTGGGGGCATATGTATCTGGCACCACTGGGGGCATATGTATCTGGCACCACTGGGGGCATATGTATCTGGCACCACTGGGGGCATATGTATCTGGCACCGCTGGGGGCATGTGTATCTGGCACCGCTGGGGGCATTTGTGTATCTGGCACCGCTGGGGGCAAGTGTGTATCTGGCACCGCTGGGGGCAAGTGTGTATCTGGCACCATGGGTGGCATTTGAGTATCTGGCACCGCTGGGGTCATTTGTTGATCTGATGTGAATTTCGGCTCATTTTGTGTGCTATAATGTGAATTTCGGCTCATTTTGTGTGCTATAATGTGAATTTCGGCTCATGTTGTGTGCTATAATGTGAATTTCGGCTCATTTTGTGTGCTATAATGTGAATTTCGGCTCATTCTGTGTGCTATAATGTGAATTTCGGCTCAAACCGTGTTGTATAATGTGAATTTCGGCTCATTCTGTGTGCTATGCAGGAATGGTGATTCGCCAGTCTGTATCACCAGTGCGCAGGGTTCTCTCCACTAACTGGCAACGTTTTATTAGTAATGGCAACATTAGGAAATTTTAGAAGCGAACGGGAAGGGCATCTCTAAGTGGGAGGAGCTATGATTAGGGGAAGGAGTCATAATTCTTAAACCGCCCCCCCCCCTAAAAGTGAAGTCTAGATCCGCCACTGCCTCATATGTCACTACAGCCCAGTATCTGGCTCCCCAGTTTTCAGTCGCCATAGTGCTGCTGTGTGTCTGGTTGGAGTGCACCAGTTTCCAGGATCTGTTGTGGTCAGGAGACTGTCGGGAGCCACATTTGAATAAAGAAAGAGCCGCATGCGGCTCAAGAGTCACAGGTTGGCCACGGCTGGAATAGCCCCTGGTGACACAATTACCTGCGATCAATGCCCACGGGTCATTGAATACCCCCTATGTGTGAGAGGAACCTACTGTCCAGTTCACCAAAATAGCATTACAACACAGTGCTCACTTCAGGCAGTAATGGTGTATCTCTCTGCAAGCCAGTGCCTTGCTCCCTAGGCAAATGAGAGACTTGCGGTCGAGTATGGCAGGCTTTTATCACACTTATGCAGGTGTTAGCACTGATTAGCCTTCTCTGAGGCTACAGGCCTTCAAGACCCGGAATGGGCCTAATGGATGGAGGACCACCCTATCTCTCCACTCATACCCCCATGACCCTTTAACCAGGTTTTATTACAAGCCAAAACTATAATTAAGTATGTTTTTCAGAAACAAACATTTTCCTAGGGGTTTTAAACTGATAGGACAAAATCCTTATACATATATACATGCCCTCAATCACAATTCCACTGCCTTTTTCACACTAGCAATCTTACATCTTTGAAACTCATACCTAACTATCTAGAGACTGGAGAAATCTCTGAATGTGGGTGTGGCTTAGTGGGACACCAGGGGTGGAGCCAAGCTCTATGCACTCTTTGCCAAGGGAGGAAAAAAACCATTGGTGCCATGTCTGCCATCAATGTTTATTACTCATCAATAGTCAATGGTCATCCCTAGTGTGGGTGAAAAGATATGACATGAACCTGGCTGTAAGAACTCAGAGAACAGAGGAGCTGTTAGTTAGAGGCTGAGATTTTTGTTCCAGAGACATTAATGGATAAGTCAGTGGCGGATTTCCCACTTGGCATGCCAGGCCCAATTTTAGGGGCATCACCTGCTGGGGGCAGCACAGGAACCCCATGCTGGCCGCTGTTATGTTCACTGTACTTGGAACTCCTGGAATTGGGCGGATGAGCGCCAAGTACAGGAACGTAATGCTGGAGCGGGAATTGAGTTCAGCAGCAACCCCTACAGAACCCTGACTCCGTTGTTCCACCCGTGTGGTCAGTCTACGCCTGCGAGACTATGTTTGCTTGGGCCCACGGCAGCCGCGTTTGAAGGCCGGATTATGTCTGCCCAACTCCGATGTCCCCCGATCTTAGTTGGAGACAAGGCTAAACTGAGACGGGGCCAGAACAAGGGGAACCTCTAACTAAACAGAAACCTGAATTAGGGGCAACTACAGAACTCAAACAAAAGTATGTGCGGCTCAGCCGCCAAGACAAACAACAACAAAGGTAATGCTGTCCACACGCCGACACAATACTGTTGTGTACCGGCGGTGACAGCATACGCAGAACCCTCTGCAGAAAATACCACAGGAAAATAACGGACAGATATGGCCAAGGCTGTAAGGTGCGGCAAAGCCGCTACTCACAACACCGGTGCTAATACAGGCAGTTGAACAGGAACCCCGAGACCGCAGGAACAGGCTCACAGGAATGGAAAGCTGGAAGAATTCCAACAACAGGCCACAGGACACCAGGACTCAGGATTACAGGATCAAAGGTAGACTGTAACTCAGGATTCCAGGACAGGAAGCAGCTCACAAGAAGCTCCGGACTCTGACAAAGCTGAGTACACAGGATTCCAGTATCAGACAGGGCCTGAACACAGATGCAATATTATTATTATTATTATTATTATTATTATCCTTTATTTATATGGCGCCACAAGGGTTCCGCAGCACCCGATTACAGAGTACAAATGCACATAAAAAATAGGAAAACAGTGACTTACAGTTGAATACAATATAGGACAAGTACAGGGCAACTAAGCATAACTACACCAGTAAACATAGAGATAAGTTCCAGGTGGTCAAAAAACTGTGGGATCTGGGCAGTTGAGGATTATTAAAGTAAGAAAAGTATAAGCACATGAGGGAAGAGGGCCCTACTCGTGAGAGCTTACATTCTAAGGGACAAGACTGGACAAGACACTAATCAGGAACATACAGGTATCTTAACAGAACATCTATCACCAGCTCAGAACTGCAGAGTTAGCTAGGTAATAAGGGAACACACCCCAATCAGGATGGCTGAAAGCCAGGCACAAGGTAATTGCACAAACACCTGCAGGTGAGAATTAACCCATAGAAAACAGGCTGCAATTACACAGACTCACCACCGGCGGCCAACAAGAGTCTTCTAAACAGGTACAGGGGAAATCCTGGCATGTAGACAGAACTATAATACAAAATTAGTGATGAGCGGGTTCATTTCCTCGGAATCCGAACCCCCCCGAACTTCACCCATTTTACACGGTTCCAAGGCAGACTCGGATCCTCCCGCCTTGCTCGGTTAACCCGAGCGTGCCCGAACGTCATCATCCCGCTGTCGGATTCTCGCGAGATTCGTATTCTATATAAGGAGCCGCGCATCGCCGCCATTTTCACTCGTGCATTGGAGATGATAGGGAGAGGACGTGCAGCGTTCTCTCAGTTTCTGTGTTCAGTGTGCTGCAAATATCTGTGCTCAGTGTGCTGCAAATATCTGTGCTCAATGTGCTTGCAAATATCTGTGCTCAGTGTGCTGAAAATATCTACGTTCTTTGCCTGAAAAATGCTCCATATTTGTGCTGCATTGCAGTATATAGCAGGAGGACAGTGCAGAATTTTGCTGACCAGTGACTACCAGTATTATATAGCAGTACGGTACAGAAGTCCACTGCTCTACCTACCTCTGTGTCGTCAAGTATACTATCCATCCATACCTGTGGTGCATTTTAGTTGTGCGCAGTATATATAGTAGGAGGACAATGCAGAATTTTGCTGACCACCAGTATATAATATATAGCAGTACGGTACAGTAAGCCACTGCTCTACCTACCTCTGTGTCGTCAAGTATACTATCCATCCATACCTGTGGTGCATTTTAGTTGTGCGCAGTATATAAAGTAGAAGGATAGTGCAGAATTTTGCTGACCACCAGTATATAATATATAGCAGTACGGTACAGTAGGCCACTGCTCTACCTCTGTGTCGTCAAGTATACTACAAAAGTTCAGTAAAATGACCCAAAAATCTAAATTAAAAGCGTCTGAGGAGAAGCGTAAACTTGCCAATATGCCATTTACGACACGGAGTGGAAAGGAACGGCTGAGGCCCTGGCCTATGTTCATGGCTGGTGGTTCAGATTCACATGAGGATGGATGCACTCATCCTCTCGCTAGAAAACTGCAGTGCCACTCCTAGATGGGCCAGGTGTTTGTGTCGGCCACTTGGGTCGCTTAGCTTAACCATCCAGCGACCTTGGTGCACCTCTTTTTTTTCTTTGCATCATGTGCTGTTTGGGGACTATTTTTTAAATCTGCCATCCTGTCTGACACTGCAGTGCCACTCCTAGATGGGCCAGGTGTTTGTGTCGGCCACTTGGGTCGCTTAGCTTAGTCATCCAGCGACCTTGGTGCAAATTTTAGGACTAAAAATAATATTGTGAGGTGTGAGGCGTTCAGAATAGACTGGAAATGAGTGGAAATTATGGTTATTGAGGTTAATAATACTATGGGATCAAAATGACCCCCAAACTCTATGATTTAAGCTGTTTTTGAGGGTTTTTTGTAAAAAAAACACCCGAATCCAAAACACTCCCGAATCCGACAAAAAAATTTCAGGGAGGTTTTGCCAAAACACGGCCGAATCCAAAACACGGCCGCGGAACCGAATCCAAAACCAAAACACAAAACCCAAAAAATTTCCGGTGCACATCACTATGTAACAAAATACATGAACAGAAAGTAACAGGAATGAACCACTGCTTGTGGTTCATAACAGTACCCTCTCCTTAAGGGTGAAACTCCGGACACCCCATAAAAGCCAAGGGGAACAGAAACAGAAGAACAACATAAAATACATAACCAAAATACAAAACAGGAATGAGCCACTACCGTGGCTCATAACGGCCGCATCATAGCCGCTGATACTTTTTTATGCAGCACCAGCAGGGGAGGGGAGTGGTGTAGGGGGGGTGGGGTGGATCATAGCATAGACAGTAACTAGGTCGACAGTCACTAGGTCGACCACTATTGGTCGACAGTGACTATGTCGACACCTGAAATAGGTCGACATGGTGACTAGGTCGACATAAACAAGATCGACATGGAAAAGGTCGACATGAGTTTTTAAAGTTTTTTTGGTGTTGTTTTCTTCGTAATGTGACCGGGAACCCCAATTAGTGCACCGTGTCCCCTCGCATGGCTCACCATGCTTCGGACAAGGTAACACGCTCCGCTACCACTGTGCTCGGCACAGGTTACCATTCTCAATTGTAGTCCATGTAGATTGTAAAGTATGAAAAAGCTCAAACAATTTAAAAATGTTTTTGAAAAACTCATGTTGACCTTGTTCATGTCGACCTATTGACCATGTCGACCTAATGCATGTTGACCAATAGTGGTCGACCTAGTGACTGTTGACCTAAGTACTGTCGACCTAAGGACCAGATACCATAGGGGGTTTGTGATCTGCATGCAGGGGTGCAGGAGAGTTGGGGCAACATGCCTAATTGCTGTCTGTTGGAGACTACAGCTTGGGGACCAGGGCATGGAGCCTGAGACGGCAGTGACATTATCATGATGCAGACCTACATGACACTGCTGCTGGGCAGCTCTGCATAACTGCGGAGCCTGAGGGCAGCTGTGAAGAAGTCCAAGAATATTGTGTTAACACTCTAGAACCTGTAGTACTACAAAATGTATATAGTATTTCAGTTGTGGGGTGAGTTGTTTTTTTAACAAAAAAAACCTCTTTATTTATTCAACAAGAGCCAATTGGACATACAGAAAAATATATGCAGATCTCATTGAACAGATAGCTCTCAATTTTACAAATGAAAAAAAAAAAAAAAAAACATAGTACAAAATGAAGTTAATGAAAACTAATCAAAAAAAGGGAGGGGGGGGGGGTCAGGTCAAAAAGAAGAAAAAAGAAAGCAAGACAAGAGAAAGAACAATTACTGGTGGTAAAGTATATAGTAGTAGCTTATATTAAAAACAGTGTAGGGAGCCGTGGGGAAGCCGGAGAGCAAAACATCAAAGGTTCATGAATAGTTTTTGAAAGAGTTGCCAATTAACTAGAGTAAGGCAACCTTGCTGATAACCAGGGGTCCAGAACGAAATTGAATTTATGGGGGCAGTCATGGAGATAGTATGTAATCTTCTCCATATTGGCAATAAATCATATATAGTTAATAATAATAATTTTATTTATACAGAGCTCTTTCTCCAACAGGACTCAAGGTGCTTGTTGTTTAGAGCTTGCATGGTAGGGGAGGAGGGTGATTTCCAATTTCTGGCAATTAGGGATTTCACAGCAGCTATGGGGTGAGTTTTTGAGTGTGGGGCCCCCTGAATTGCTTTGACTGGAGTGTTTCAAGGGGTGTGGTATGGCTGACCGGCGGTATCCTGACCGTCGGTCAGCTTACCAACGCTGGGATCCCGGCAGCATACCGACGCCGGGATCCCGGCGGGGAGGGGCGAGTGCAGCAAGCCCCTTGCGGGCTCGCTGCACTCGCCACGCTGCGGACTCGGTGGCGACCTGCGGACGCCACGGGTTCTATTCCCACTCTATGGGTGTCGTGGACACCCACGAGTGGAAATAGTCCCTGTTGGTCGGTATGCCGACCATCGGGATACTGAGCCGGCGGGATGGTGGAGGAGGTCATGTGACTGTCGGTCAGCAGACCGGCGGTCACATGAATACCACCCGTTTCAAGGTATCACACTGTAACACTTATTTTAGCACTTTATAGCACTCTGGGGTAAATGTATGAAGCAGTGATAAGAGTAAAGAACTGAGCCAGTGGAGAAGTTGCCCATGGCAACCAATCAGCTGCTTTGTATAATTTTATAGTATGCAAATTATAAATGTTACTTCAATACTGATTGGTAAACTGCTTAATACATTTATCACTGCTTCATACATTTACCCCCTACATTTGTTTTGTTTTTTATCCAAGTAACATTTTTAACACAATTATCTTTCACCACTGTGACACTCCTGACAACAGTGGCACCGAGAGGCAGGGGGGGCAGCTACAAATTACCTGGGTCTGGGCTGCTGGGTACCCCCCAGTATATGTGCTGTTTGTGGTGTCGGTGGCGCCATTTTCACGGTGAACTCTTCAGGAATAAGGTGCTGCACATAATTAGCAAACAGTCTTTGCTTTCTAGTGGCCAGCATCATCTTTTCAAATATCACTGGGAAGATGGCACTAGCCGGAGAGGAGGGACCCACTTCCTACCTTAGTAGTGTCAAGTGTCTGCAGAATTGTATCTTAGAGTTTGTGTAGGGGAAGAAGGGGGGCGGGGGGTGCTCTTTACCCAGACTCAGGCTTGAGCCTGCCAAATGTCTCCCATTGGAGCGGCGCCACGCATATTATTTTTTGACATTATCATTTTTTTTTGAGGGGGCACGGCCATGCCCTCCCAGATCTGGTCTCACCCCCGCTCCCCCCTGTGCAGCACCCTGGCCCGAGACCTCCCTCTATGGCCCTCCCTGAGAGGACATTCATATACCATTGTATGCCCATTGGATTCGCTGAGACAAAACCAATATTTATTAGAGATGAGCGCCTGAAATTTTTCGGGTTTTGTGTTTTGGTTTTGGGTTCGGTTCCGCGGCCGTGTTTTGGGTTCGAACGCGTTTTGGCAAAACCTCACCGAATTTTTTTTGTCGGATTCGGGTGTGTTTTGGATTCGGGTGTTTTTTTTCCAAAAACACTAAAAAACAGCTTAAATCATAGAATTTGGGGGTCATTTTGATCCCAAAGTATTATTAACCTCAAAAACCATAATTTACACTCATTTTCAGTCTATTCTGAATACCTCACACCTCACAATATTATTTTTAGTCCTAAAATTTGCACCGAGGTCGCTGTGTGAGTAAGATAAGCGACCCTAGTGGCCGACACAAACACCGGGCCCATCTAGGAGTGGCACTGCAGTGTCACGCAGGATGTCCCTTCCAAAAAAACCCTCCCCAAACAGCACATGACGCAAAGAAAAAAAGAGGCGCAATGAGGTAGCTGTGTGAGTAAGATTAGCGACCCTAGTGGCCGACACAAACACCGGGCCCATCTAGGAGTGGCACTGCAGTGTCACGCAGGATGGCCCTTCCAAAAAACCCTCCCCAAACAGCACATGACGCAAAGAAAAAAAGAGGCGCAATGAGGTAGCTGTGTGAGTAAGATTAGCGACCCTAGTGGCCGACACAAACACCGGGCCCATCTAGGAGTGGCACTGCAGTGTCACGCAGGATGGCCCTTCCAAAAAACCCTCCCCCAAACAGCACATGACGCAAAGAAAAAAAGAGGCGCAATGAGGTAGCTGACTGTGTGAGTAAGATTAGCGACCCTAGTGGCCGACACAAACACCGGGCCCATCTAGGAGTGGCACTGCAGTGTCACGCAGGATGTCCCTTCCAAAAAACCCTCCCCAAACAGCACATGACGCAAAGAAAAAAAGAGGCGCAATGAGGTAGCTGTGTGAGTAAGATTAGCGACCCTAGTGGCCGACACAAACACCGGGCCCATCTAGGAGTGGCACTGCAGTGTCACGCAGGATGGCCCTTCCAAAAAACCCTCCCCAAACAGCACATGACGCAAAGAAAAAAGAGGCGCAATGAGGTAGCTGTGTGAGTAAGATTAGCGACCCTAGTGGCCGACACAAACACCGGGCACATCTAGGAGTGGCACTGCAGTGTCACGCAGGATGTCCCTTCCAAAAAACCCTCCCCAAACAGCACATGACGCAAAGAAAAAAAGAGGCGCAATGAGGTAGCTGACTGTGTGAGCAAGATTAGCGACCCTAGTGGCCGACACAAACACCGGGCCCATCTAGGAGTGGCACTGCAGTGTCACGCAGGATGTCCCTTCCAAAAAACCCTCCCCAAACAGCACATGACGCAAAGAAAAAAAGAGGCGCAATGAGGTAGCTGACTGTGTGAGTAAGATTAGCGACCCTAGTGGCCGACACAAACACCGGGCCCATCTAGGAGTGGCACTGCAGTGTCACGCAGGATGTCCCTTCCAAAAAAACCCTCCCCAAACAGCACATGACGCAAAGAAAAAAAGAGGCGCAATGAGGTAGCTGACTGTGTGAGTAAGATTAGCGACCCTAGTGGCCGACACAAACACCGGGCCCATCTAGGAGTGGCACTGCAGTGTCACGCAGGATGTCCCTTCCAAAAAACCCTCCCCAATCAGCACATGATGCAAAGAAAAAGAAAAGAAAAAAGAGGTGCAAGATGGAATTGTCCTTGGGCCCTCCCACCCACCCTTATGTTGTATAAACAAAACAGGACATGCACACTTTAACCAACCCATCATTTCAGTGACAGGGTCTGCCACACGACTGTGACTGATATGACGGGTTGGTTTGGACCCCCCCCAAAAAAGAAGCAATTAATCTCTCCTTGCACAAACTGGCTCTACAGAGGCAAGATGTCCACCTCATCTTCACCCTCCGATATATCACCGTGTACATCCCCCTCCTCACAGATTATCAATTCGTCCCCACTGGAATCCACCATCTCAGCTCCCTGTGTACTTTGTGGAGGCAATTGCTGCTGGTCAATGTCTCCGCGGAGGAATTGATTATAATTCATTTTAATGAACATCATCTTCTCCACATTTTCTGGATGTAACCTCGTACGCCGATTGCTGACAATTCTCCATATTCTCCATATTTTAATAGGCACAACTAAAAGGCACCTCAGGTAAACAATGGAGATGGATGGATTGGATACTAGTATACAATTATGGACGGGCTGCCGAGTGCCGACACAGAGGTAGCCACAGCCGTGAACTACCGCACTGTACTGTGTCTGCTGCTAATATATAGACTGGTTGATAAAGAGATAGTATACTCGTAACTAGTATGTATGTATAAAGAAAGAAAAAAAAAACCACGGTTAGGTGGTATATACAATTATGGACGGGCTGCCGAGTGCCGACACAGAGGTAGCCACAGCCGTGAACTACCGCACTGTACTGTGTCTGCTGCTAATATATAGACTGGTTGATAAAGAGATAGTATACTCGTAACTAGTATGTATGTATAAAGAAAGAAAAAAAAACCACGGTTAGGTGGTATATACAATTAAGGACGGGCTGCCGAGTGCCGACACAGAGGTAGCCACAGCCGTGAACTACCGCACTGTACTGTGTCTGCTGCTAATATATAGACTGGTTGATAAAGAGATAGTATACTCGTAACTAGTATGTATGTATAAAGAAAGAAAAAAAAACCACGGTTAGGTGGTATATACAATTATGGACGGGCTGCCGAGTGCCGACACAGAGGTAGCCACAGCCGTGAACTACCGCACTGTACTGTGTCTGCTGCTAATATATAGACTGGTTGATAAAGAGATAGTATACTCGTAACTAGTATGTATGTATAAAGAAAGAAAAAAAAAACCACGGTTAGGTGGTATATACAATTATGGACGGGCTGCCGAGTGCCGACACAGAGGTAGCCACAGCCGTGAACTACCGCACTGTACTGTGTCTGCTGCTAATATATAGACTGGTTGATAAAGAGATAGTATACTCGTAACTAGTATGTATGTATAAAGAAAGAAAAAAAAACCACGGTTAGGTGGTATATACAATTATGGACGGGCTGCCGAGTGCCGACACAGAGGTAGCCACAGCCGTGAACTACCGCACTGTACTGTGTCTGCTGCTAATATATAGACTGGTTGATAAAGAGATAGTATACTCGTAACTAGTATGTATGTATAAAGAAAGAAAAAAAAACCACGGTTAGGTGGTATATACAATTATGGACGGGCTGCCGAGTGCCGACACAGAGGTAGCCACAGCCGTGAACTACCGCACTGTACTGTGTCTGCTGCTAATATATAGACTGGTTGATAAAGAGATAGTATACTCGTAACTAGTATGTATGTATAAAGAAAGAAAAAAAAAACCACGGTTAGGTCACTGGTATATACAATTATGGACGGGCTGCCGAGTGCCGACACAGAGGTAGCCACAGCCGTGAACTACCGCACTGTACTGTGTCTGCTGCTAATATAGACTGGTTGATAAAGAGATAGTATACTACTAATATTATATACTGGTGGTCAGGTCACTGGTCACTAGTCACACTGGCAGTGGCACTCCTGCAGCAAAAGTGTGCACTGTTTAATTTTAATATAATATTATGTACTCCTGGCTCCTGCTATAACCTATAACTGGCACTGCAGTAGTGCTCCCCAGTCTCCCCCACAATTATAAGCTGTGTGAGCTGAGCAGTCAGACAGATATATAATATATATAGATGATGCAGCACACTGGCCTGAGCCTGAGCAGTGCACACAGATATGGTATGTGACTGAGTCACTGTGTGCTGTGTATCGCTTTTTTCAGGCAGAGAACGGATTATAAATAAAAGTGGTGGTCACTGGTCACTATCAGCAAAACTCTGCACTGTACACACTACTGAGTACTCCTAATGCTCCCCAAAATTAGTAAATCAAGTGTCTCTCTAATCTATTCTAATTCTAAACGGAGAGGACGCCAGCCACGTCCTCTCCCTATCAATCTCAATGCACGTGTGAAAATGGCGGCGACGCGCGGCTCCTTATATAGAATCCGAGTCTCGCGATAGAATCTGAGCCCTCGCGAGAATCCGACAGCGTCATGATGACGTTCGGGCGCGCTCGGGTTAACCGAGCAAGGCGGGAAGATCCGAGTCGCTCGGACCCGTGAAAAAAAACATGAAGTTCTGGCGGGTTCGGATTCAGAGAAACCGAACCCGCTCATCTCTAATATTTATGCTGCATTATTTGCTTATCTACCTTTCACAAACAGACCAGAACAATGGAAGGAGTCTGTGTATTCAACTGGCTTTTCAAGTGCTAGTCACAAACTCAGGGTACACAGAGAAACATAATCTCCCAGCAGGAACTGCAAGCAATATGCACCTGACAAACATAAATAGACCCAACAAGCAAATCTCCCATGTGAATTCTAATATATCTATAGTACACAACGAAAGAGAATGCAAATTTTTTTAAAATTAAGTGTAGCACTACTCGTAATTGATTGATGATACTACAAGTCAACAGCTATCTAATTACCAGGAGATCCTTTCTTGTGCTCTAAACTTTATTGGGTAATCTGGAAAGCTTCAGAGAGAAGAGGGGAAGGGGGAGGGGAGAGATCATTTTGCTTTTCTAAGTCTTACAACCAATGCATACGCATAACCTTGTTGTATGTGATTCTGCACTTACTGTTTAAATGCTTATGCTTTATATATTTTAAATTAACAGGAGGTAGTAATAGCTAAATGTTTTTTTCTTCTTCTGAGTTACACTTAACACCAATTAATCATAGCTAGAGTAATGAGAAGCTTTAGACTTGCCCTTTCCTAAACTCTGTTTTACTGTTAAACAGAGACGTAGCTAGGGTTTTCAGAGCCCAGGGCAAGATGGAAAATGGCCCCCCCCCAAAAAAAAACAACAAAAAAAACAAAAAGAAGCATGTGCGCGTGCCGAAAATGGGCGTGGCCACACTCCAGAAGGGGTGTGACAATGCTCCAGAAGGGGTGTGGCCACTGAAAAGTGCCCACAGTGCCAGTTACGTTGCCCCACAGTGCCGGATACATGCCCCACAGTACCAGATACATTGCCCCACAGTGCCAAATACATTGACCCACAGTGCCAGATACATGCCCCACTCAGTGCCAGATACATGCCTCACAGTGCCAGTTACATTGCCCCACAGTGCCAGTTACATGCCCCACAGTGCCAGATACATGCCCCATAGTGCCAGTTACATGCCCCACAGTGCCAGGCCCCACTCAGTGCCAGTTACATGCCCCACTCAGTGCCAGTTACATGCCCCATGTAGTGCCAGATACATGCCCCACTGATCCGCCGCCCCCCCCCCCCCGGTCACTCACCGCTTGTTGTTGATATGTGAGGGGAGGAGAGCGCAGCGCAGCGCCTCTCCTTCCCCTAACCGCTCCAGGTCTCCGGCGGCTGTCTAGCGCCGGTTTGCTAGCCAATCAGAGCTCGTGGACTGGCAGCCAATCAGGAGCAGGTCCGCAAGCTCTGATTGGCTAACGCTGGAGACCGGACACAGCAGCGCTGCTGGCAGCCCTGCTAGGGCTTTCAGCGGCGGTGAGGGGAGGGAGAGACGGTGCGCTCTCCTCCCCTCACCTTTCAGGTTGACGGGGGCGAGTGGGGCATGATGCCCTGGCCGGTGGCGGCGCCCCCCTCTCCTGGGCCTGCCAAGGCGCCCAGGGCACGTGCCCCACTCACCCTACCCTAGATACGCCTCTGCTGTTAAAGTACAGTATTACCAACTTTAAATTTCGAGACAAAAAAAGGGCAACCATGGCAAAGTATGGGTACAAAGTTAGCACAGTGGCTAGCATTACTGACTCACAGAATTGGGGTCATCAGTTCCATTCCCAACCAAGGCTTTATCTGTGTGGAGTTTGTGTGATCTATCTGTGTTTAAATAATATATGGTTTAATAACTTCAAAGTAGGGTCCCTGAGTTACTGCACTGAGGGAGGCTGGGCTATATACGTCTTCTTTCTTGTGACAATCCTATACATTGCATTCTAAGCTGTGTACGGGAGTAAAGCAAATGTTAGATACCCTAACTAACTTCACACTCTTGCTGAAGAATTTAATTGTCTTTTCTATTGCTTTAATGCAACAATCTTGAATTCTTAGGGTGAGATTCAAATGATATCACACCCAATTTCCTTTCTAAAATGATCTTCGTTATGGCACGTATTGCGCCCATAGTAATCAGGTTTAGCTGTGTAAAGGGTTGGGTGCCTCCCTACTCCGGGGGTAGCGAGCTGAAATAATGATACAACATCTCTGAGGGCAGAAACAGAATAGGTGTGGAAAGGGGTGAAAAGAATTGAATCCCGCCCTTAGAATGCTTTTTAAATATATTGAGTCTCAGTGGGGTCAGGGACTTCGGAGTCTGATAAACAATATTTCATTGTTAATGTTTCAATTAATTAATAGAAGTTCAGATTTCTGTTACCCGTATCCTGACAGAGCTGACCTAGGCTTGTAATTTTATGCATGAAACATAAAGAATGGAACACAATACTAACCACAATAGAGGAATTAGTTCTATTCAAGGTTTTAGCTATATCAAACCCAGTGTGGTTCCTTTTTGCAGAGGTCAAATGGAATATACAGGGCCATAACTAGGAGTGTGCCGATGGTGCCTTGCCCACAGTGCACATGCACTGAAGGTGCTCCATCGGCAGCACCCCCCCCCCCACCCATGCACGACCCTCACTGTACAGCGCTGCCATCTGTCTCCCACCAGCCGCCGGAGCCGCTAGGGACTCTGAGCACCGCACCCCTTCCCCCTTGCACTGCCGCTATCTTAGGTCTCCGAGTCTTGCCGGTGCCTGCCTCCCGCCGCCTCTGCAAGGGACTCAGGAGCGCTGCCGCAGCCGCCAGCTCCTGGGTCTCTGCCTCCTCTGCCATTGACAGCCTGCCGTGGATGCCGGATCACAGGTCACAGGTGAGTATAATTCTCTCTCTCCCTCCCACAATAGGGGTACTGCCTGCCATAATGTGTAAAAAAAAGGAGGACTGCCTGCCATAATGTGTAAAAAAGGGGGGACTGCATGCCATAATGTGTCAAATAGGGGACTCTGCCTGCCTCATGTGTCAAAAAGAGTGACTATGCCTTCTTAATGTGTAAAAAGGGGGATTCTGCTGCTGTAATGTGTAAAAAGAGGGGGACTCTGCCTGGCCTAATGTGTAAAAGGGGGGACTCTACCTGCCTAATGTGTAAAAGGGGTACTCTACCTGCCATGCTGTTTAAAAGGGGGAATATATCTTCATGTTTTTATAATATATTGTAGCCTAATATTAGGACGAACCTATAAATATGTAAATATAATATGGAGTTATAAATTAATAAATGGTACATGTATAAAAAGGTGTATCTAGTACTTGTGTATATAAGAATGAAATGCATCTATTTATGTATATATAATAATGAAGTAGCATGTATAGTAGTGTAGGTGATATGTATAATTATAAATGAATATAGCGAGAGAAATATGGTTGTGGATTTTAAACATTACTGGGATGGTGAGGAGCATGGTGGTTTGCCTGAGGCATTTCCTATGACACTGAAATGGGCAGGGGGAGTACGGAGAAGTATTATCTGTGCTGCTGCATAGGAGAGGACCCGCGAGCCGGTAATAAGAGGGCCGTGTGCATAGGAGAGGACCCGCGAGCCGGTAATAAGAGGGCCGTGCGCAGAGTGGTGTCCCCGTGCCGGTAGAGCAGGGAGCCGTGTGCAAAGGAGAGGGTTCACGCGCCGGGAGCTGGTGGGAGAGTATAAAAGGACGCTCTCACCGGCGGAGATCAGACTGGAGTTCCCTCAGCTAGTGTGCGCATTTGGTACCCCAGCGCCGCTTAAAGGGCTGTAAGCTGTAAACATACAGCGGCGGCAGGGTCCAAATAGCGCTACCCAGGCTGAGCATCACCTGAAGTGCAATTGCAGGGCTCACCCGCGCCGCTAAAGAGCTGTGAGCTGTAAACATACAGCGGCGCCTGGGTCCCGGCAGTGCTACTCAGGATTTGGCGGTACCTTATGGCTGAGGTGGAGCCGCCGCTGGGTGGAAATGGCAGAGCGACGGGCCCCTAGGGAGAGTGGAGGCTTTGAGGTCAGCGGGCAGCTGTCAGAATAGAGCAGCAGTGAGCGTCGCAGAGGGCAGGCAGCTCAGACATCACCCAATCAACAGATCAAGCTGATCAGTGACGTAGGGGGGCGGCCAGTGCCATCCAGTGAACAGACTGAAGAAGGAGTCGGGGGAGTCGATCGATGGTTGTGTAAGTGAATGGCACCACCCACTACACAGCATAAGAACATATACGTTAGCTGTCCATGTAAACACAGCATTAATAAGCAAGTGGGACAGAGACAAGAGATTACAACTTGGTGTCATTTAATGAACTGCACCAAAAAGGAATATAAAATCCAGGGCATAGCACCACAAATTTAACCCGGCAGTGAAAGTAGGAAGGATTACTGTTACCCTCACATTTATTATATTGATAGACTGGATTAATTCATAAACCCACATAGGGTCCAGAAAGGGTTAGCCGCCCAGGAGAATAAGATATGTCAATAATACTACAAGTATATTAAGTACTGTATTGTGGCATTTTTGAGATACGCTATCCAGTAAGAGGGAAAGGATTAACTGTTCAATACTGTACTTGTAAATAAGGGCGAACCTGCCTTATTTATCTAGCATTCTGTGATATTATACTGTACTTTATTGACCATCATTACATGAGCATCTAATAGACAAACAGAAGGAATATATATATATACTAGGTGCTTCATCGCGCCATACGGGCGCTCTTCACACCGTCGCAAGGGGCTACGCCCCCTTAACCCTTGCATGCCTTTCTGGGGTTCAATATTTGTATTATATGGAGTATTACCTGCATTCCTTTGTTAGTGGTTAAATATTGCACAATGAAACGGCATGCGATGTTGAAGGAGGCGCAGCCCCTTGCAACGGCGTGAACAGCACCTGCAGGGCACGATGTACAGAATGTAGCGGGTGCGGGGGGGACTGCGGATGCAGGAGGGTGTCTGTAGATGCTGCGGGTGGAGGGGGGCGGAAAGGGGGGGGGCCTGGATGGGGAAGGGTCGGGAGGTGCTGCGGGTGGGGGAGGGGCAGAGGAGTGGGGGCTTCAGATGGGGGAGGGGTCCGGAGGCACTGTAGGTGGGGGAGTGGCAGGGGTGCCATGGGTGGGAGAGGGGCAGGTGTGGGGATGTTGCGGATGGGTGAAGGGTTCCGTAGGTGCTGTGGGATGGGAAGGGGTGGGGGTGCCGGGGGTGGGGTAGGGGGTCCGGAGGCGCCGTGGGTAGGGGAGGGGCAGGTACAGGTGGTGCGGCGGATGGGGAAGGGGGTCCGGAGGTGCTGCAGGTGGTGGAGGCGCAGGTGCGGGGGTGCCATGGGTGGGGGAGGGGTGGATGAGGGGGGGGACCGCAGATGGAGGGTGTCTGCAGATGCTGCGGGTGGAGGGGGGCAGGTGTGGGGGGAGACATATATGGGGGGTGGATGGTGGAGGGGGTCTGGAGGTGCTGTGGGTGGTGGAGGGGCGGAGGAGTGGGAGCCACGGGTGGTGTAGGGGGTCTGGAGGCACAGCGTGTGGGGGAGGGGTGGAGTGCCGCATGTGGTGGAGGGGAAGGTGCGGAGGTGTGGTGCATTGAGGAGGGGTCTGGTTGCGCTGCGGGTACTGTACCTGCCAAAAAGGTAGTTGGAGGGCATGCAGTAACAGGGCCAGGACAGGAGTGACAGGGTCAGAACAGGGGTGACAGGGCCAGGACAGGGGTGACAGGGTCAGGACAGGGGTGACAGGGTCAGGACAGGGGTGACGGGGCAAGGACAGGGGTGACGGGGCAAGGACAGGGGTGACGGGGCAAGGACAGGGGTGACAGGGCAAGGACAGAAATGACAGGGACAGGATAGGGGTGACAGGGCCAGGGTAGGGGCGGCAGGACCAGGACAGGGGTGACAGGGCCAGTATAGGGTTGACAGGGCAAGCACAGGGGTGACAGGGCCAGGATAGGGGTAACAGGGCCAGCATAAGGGTGAAAGGGCCAGGATAAGGGTGAAAGGGCAAGGCCAGGGGTGACAGGGACATGACATAACACAGGGCACGGGAGAGATTGGTATTAGGGACAAAACAGTGGTGACAGACAGATGTGTCTTACCGGAGTCACTGCTGCTGGCTGCTGCTGTTCCACTCCAACCTGTTGGGGTCTGCTGCTGGTGGAGACTTGGCATGGCTGACTCTCTCAGGCTGGAGTCCTGCTTCCTCTGCCCGTCAGCATCCCTCATCCCCTCCTCAGTCACACACCGCAGACCTCGCGCAGCTGCCGGGCACTGTGGTAAGGGGAGACTGGGAGTGACTGGTTATCCCCCAGGAGACGCTGCGACTGGTGGGAGGAGGGGGTCATAGCATGCACACGGCGCGGACCTCGTGGCTGCTGGGCACTATGGTAAGGGGAGACTGGGAGTGACTGGTTATCTCCCAGGAGACGCTGCGGCTGGAGGGAGGAGGGGGTCGGAGCCTGCAAGCAGCTCGGACTTCTGCAGCGCTACCCGCTGGCTAAAGTGTGTGAAGGAGCTGGGCGCACCTCACTGTGGGTGGCAGCACTGCAGCTAGTGGTGGGGTTGCCGGGGCTGGAAATAACAGAGGCAGTACGGAACCTGCACAGCAGCAGTTGCCCCACAAAACTGCAGCTAAGAAGCGTGGAGTGTGCTAGAAAGTGACGCTCCTACGCGCCAGAGAGACCCTGCTGAGTATGCTGATGTGGGGGGTCAAGCACACAGTGAGCCGATGCCCGTTTGTCTGTACGGCATACCCCCTCACACATCCCCATACCTCCCAACTGTCCCGGGGTTCCGGCAGCAGAGCCGGATTAAGGGGGGCGCCAGGCGGTACGTACCGTGGGCCCCACAGTTTTAGGGGGCCCCCCGGCTGGAGTAGCTCTATCCCAGCTCAGAAGCTCCCCCGTCCTGCCAGCAACAGCGGCAGCATTGTGCTACAGTCAGCACACGCTGCTGCGTGTTGGCAGGTCTGTGGTGTTGCAGGGAGGCAGCAGTCTCCCTGCTTTCTTCTGCCTGTGCGGGTGTGTAGGGGGGAGTGACCACCCCCTCTGGATTTAGCCCTAGCTGAGGGGCCAAAATTCCATATATATAAAAAAAAAATATCCCGGAATTTGCATAAGGGGCGTGACCAAGTGGGCCGCGATTAGGCCACGCCCCCATCCCCACAGCAGGCACAGCAATGAGATAGGGCTCCCCTGTCTCAAGTGCCCTGGGCCCCCCGGACTCATAATCCGCCCCTGGAGGCATGCCAGCAGCACACAGAGCGCTGGGCATGCCCCCTCACTGACGAAAACGGGGCCCCTCCCGTGAAGCCACGCCCCCTTTTCGTTGATCACGCCCCCTTTTTGCTGCGTGTGTGTGTGTGTGTGTGTCCCTCATTCTGCCTGAAGAAAGCTGGGAGGTATGCACCCCTGTCTGCCCGAAGAAAGCCATGCCCATACTATCTGCTTCTGCTCCTAGTCTCCTATAGATTTGCCCAGATCTGTGACTCATTTGACTAACTCCGCCCAGTTTTGTGACTCCGCCCAGCGTTAGCAAATGAGTCACAAAGTCACAGATCTGGGCTATTATATAGGAGATATATATATACTAGGTGCTTCATCGCGCCCTACGGGCGCTCTTCACACCGTCGCAAGGGGCTACGCCCCCTTAACCCTTGCATGCCTTTCTGGGGTTTAATATTTGTATTATATGGAGTATTACCTGCATTCCTTTGTTAGTGGGGCGTGCGATGGTGAAGGAGGCGCAGCCCCTTGCGACGGCGTGAACAGCACCTGCAGGGCACGATGTACAGAATGTAGCGGGTGCGGGGGGGACTGCGGATGGTGTCTGTAGATGCTGCGGGTGGAGGGGAGGCAGAAGTGGGGGTGGGGCCGGATGGGGAAGGTTCGGGAGGTGCTGCGCGTGGGGGAGGGGCAGAGGAGTGGGGGATGCAGATGGGGGAGGGGTCCGGAGGCACTGCAGGTGGGGGAGGGGCAGGGGTGCCACGAGTGGGAGAGGGGCAGGTGTGGGGATGTTGTGGATGGGTGAAGAGTTCCGGAGGTGCTGTGGGATGGGAAGGGACGGGAGTGCCGGGGGTTGGGTAGGGGACCGCAGGCACCATGGGTAGGGTAGGGGCAGGTACGGGTGTTGCGGCGGATGGGAAAGGAGGTCCGGAGGTGCTGCAGGTGGTGGAGGGGCAGGTGCGGGGGTGCCATTGGTGGGGGAGGGGTGGGTGAGGGGGGGACCGCTGATGGAGGAGGGTGTCTGCAGATGCTGCGGGTGGAGGGGGGCGGGTGTGGGGGGAGACGTATAAGGGGGGTGAATGGTGGAAGGGGCCTGGAGGTGCTGTGGGTGGTGAAGGGGTGGAGGAGTGGGAGCCACGGGTGGTGTAGGGGGTCTGGAGGCACAGCATGTGGGGGAGGGGTGGAGTGCCGCATGTGGTGGAGGGGAAGGTGCGGAGGTGTGGTGCATTGGGGAGAGGTCTGGAGGCGCTGCGGGTACTGTACATGCCATAAAAGGTAGTTGGAGGGTATGCAGTAACAGGGCCAGGACAGGGGTGACAGGGTCAGTACAGGGTTGACGGGGCCAGGACAGGGGTGACGGTGCCAGGACAGGGGTGACGGTGCCAGGACAGGGGTGACGGGGCCAGGACAGGGGTGACGGGGCCAGGACAGGGGTGACGGGGCCAGGACAGAAATGATAGGGACAGGATAGGGGTGACAGGGCCAGGGTAGGGGCGGCAGGACCAGGACAGGGGTGACGGGGCCAGTATAGGGTTGACAGGGCAAGCACAGGGGTGACAGGGCCAGGATAGGGGTAACAGGGCCAGCATAAGGGTGACAGGGCCAGGATAAGGGTGAAAGGGCCAGGATAAGGGTGGCAGGGCAAAGCCAGGGGTGACAGGGACATGACAGAACACAGGGCACGGGAGAGATTGGTATTAGGGACAAAACAGTGGTGACAGACAGATGTGTCTTACCGGAGTCACTGCCGCTGGCTGCTGCTGTTCCACTCCAACCTGTTGGGATCTGCTGCTGCTGGAGACTTGGCATGGCTGACTCTCTCAGGCTGGAGTCCTGCTTTCTCTGCCCGTCCGCATCCCTCCCCCCCTCCTCAGTCACACACCGCAGACCTCGCGCAGCTGCCGGGCACTGTGGTAAGGTGAGACTGGAAATGACTGGTTAGCCCCCAGGAGATGCTGCGGCTGGAGGGAGGAGGGGGGTCATAGCATGCACGTGGCGCGGACCTCACGGCTTCCGGACACTGTGGTAAGGGGAGACTGGGAGTGACTGGTTAGCTCCCAGGAGACGCTGCGGCTGGAGGGAGGAGTGGGTCAGAGCCTGCAAGCAGCTCGGATTTCTGCAGCGCTACCCGCCAGCTAAAGTGTGTGAATGAGCTGGGCGCACTCCACTGCGGGTGGCAGCGCTGCAGCTAGCGGTGGGGTTGCCGGGGCTGGAGATAACAGAGGCAGTATGGAACCTGCACAGCGGCAGGTGCCCCACTAAACTGCAGATAAGAAGCGTGGAGTGTGCCGGAAAGTGACGCTCCGCCGCACCAGAGAGACCCTGCTGAGTATGCCGATGTGGGGGGTCAAGCACACAGTGAGCCGGTGCCCGTCTGTCTGTATGACATACCCCTCACACACCCCCATACCTCCCAAATGTCCCGATTTTCGCGGGACAGTCCCATTTTTTGGGGTCTGTCCCGCTGTCCCACCCGCGGGTCGCAGTGTCCGGCGGTGGGGGGGGCAGTTGGAAAGCTCCTGTACTCGCTGTTCTGCTTAGCAGAGCAGCGGTGAATAGTGGAGACAGAGGGAGAGGGGGCATCAGGGGGTACGGATTAATGGGGGGGTTCCAGCAGCAGAGCCGGATTAAGGGGGGGGGGGGCAGGGGATACGTACCGTTGGCCCCACAGTTTTAGGGGGCCCCCCGGCTGGAGTAGCTCTGTCCCAGCTCAGAAGCTCCCCCCCCCCGTCCTGCCAGCAACAGCGGCAGCATTGTGCTACAGTCAGCACACGCTGCTGCATATTGGCAGGTCTGTGGTGTTACATGGAGGCAGCAGTCTCCCTGCTTTCTTCTCCCTGTGTGGGTGTGTAGGGGGGAGCAACCACCTCCTCTGGATTTAGCCCTAGCTGAGGGGCCAAAATCCCATTAAAAAAATAAAAATAAAAATCGGAATTTGCATAAGGGGGCGTGGCCTCGCGGGTGCGATTAGGCCACGCCCCCTTCCCACAGCAGGCACAGCAATGAGATAGGGCTCCCCTGTCTCAAGTGCCCTGGGCCCCCCGGACTCATAATCAGCCCCTGGGGGCATGCCAGCAGCTCACAGAGCGCTGGGCATGCCCCCTCACTGACGAAAACGGGGACCCTCCCGTGAAGCCACGCCCCCTTTTCGCCGAGTGTGTTTCCCTCCTTCTGCCTGGATAAAGCTCCTGCAGAAAGCTGGGAGGTATGCACCCCTGCCTGTGACATGCCCAATGCCCATGCTATCTGCTTCTGCTCCTAGTCTCCTGTAGATTTGGCCAGATCTCTGTGACTCATTTGACTAACTCTGCCCAGTTTTGTGACTCCGCCCAGCGTTAGCAAATGAATCACAAGGTCACAGAATAGGGCTATTATATAGGAGATATATGTGGATGCTCGTCACAGAAATGGAGATTCTTATTATATACATATATATATACATATAGGCCCTCATTCCGAGTTGTTCGCTCGGTATTTTTCATCGCATCGCAGTGAAAATCCGCTTAGTACGCATGCGCAATGTTCGCACTGCGACTGCGCCAAGTAACTTTACTATGAAGAAAGTATTTTTACTCACGGCTTTTTCTTCGCTCCGGCGATCGTAATGTGATTGACAGGAAATGGGTGTTACTGGGCGGAAACACGGCGTTTCAGGGGCGTGTGGCTGAAAACGCTACCGTTTCCGGAAAAAACGCAGGAGTGGCCGGGGAAACGGTGGGAGTGCCTGGGCGAACGCTGGGTGTGTTTGTGACGTCAACCAGGAACGACAAGCACTGAAATGATCGCACAGGCAGAGTAAGTCTGGAGCTACTCTGAAACTGCTAAGTAGTTAGTAATCGCAATATTGCGAATACATCGGTCGCAATTTTAAGAAGCTAAGATTCACTCCCAGTAGGCGGCGGCTTAGCGTGTGTAACTCTGCTAAATTCGCCTTGCGACCGATCAACTCGGAATGAGGGCCCTAGTCCTTTACTGAGTCTAATGCCACTTTAGAAAATCCTGCTTATATGTGTACCTTGTAATCCTGTATCCTGGTTACTTTTGTGGTCCAAAATAAATTACACTTCTCTGCTCTGAGAAAGATATTACTTTTACTTTGTATCCAGTAAGCTGCATGTAGCGAACTGCCCTATGTCTTGAAGTACAAAGACACAGTGTAACTTCTCTGGTGGCTTCACTCAAATAACTTCGGATCTCTTAACATCCAGATAGTTAACTTAACAATTTTCCCTTTATTATAGATTAATTTCTTGCCTTGAATATTTTTCCCTCGATAACTTATTGCATGTGTCTCTTCCCCTGAATAACTTTACATGTAGTCTCTGAGGGATTATAATAACTAGAAACTTTACACTATAATGTTCACAGTCTTATTCCACTGTATAGGCAATTTCATCTCCTTTGTGTATATATATGTATATAATCAGAATCTCCATTTCTGTGACGAGTATTCACTAATATATATATATATATATATATATATATATACATGCAGAAGATCCCGGCACTCCTCTTGTATAAATTTAAAATGCTGCGGTGCCCTCCCAGAGGCATTGCTCCTCAGTGTATAGAATGAAGAATAAGGGCGGCACTCACGCAGGCTGGTGCAGGTGTAGAAAAGGTCAGTTTATTGTTCCGACATGTTTCGGGGACTAGCCCCGTCCTCAGGGCCTTAACAACCCAAACTGAACATTAGACAAACATATATACCCTACCCAAAACTAACAATCATGATAAAATGCCACTCACCTGCTCCACGGCGCCATCCTGTTCGTCCGGACGCCGTACAGCGCTGTCACGTCGCTCACCCCTGACGTCATCCAGCAGCGCCGCGTCACCATCACCTAGGTAACCTGACGCTGCTCACGCTGGGCGCCAGAGGATACTCAGTAATCCCACGCTGACGGCCCGTGATGTCATCTGGCGGCGCTTTGCAGTGCGTGGGAGATACTCCCCTGATGACGGCATGGTCCGAAACAGCTATTGGGAGCTGTAGCTGGTTTGGTCTGAGGACCCCAGAGGAATCATGAGAAACTAATTTATTGCTGAATTGCCTATTATGCTTGAACTATGCTCGTATTGCACATTGCTTTTTAAGCATTAAAGCAAATCAAAAGTTAAAGGAGTGCTGGTCTGGCCTGCTTCATAAGCCACTGCTGGAGCCTCATGGTGTGGACAATTGGATATATATATATATATATATATATATATATATAGCAAAAGAGGATGGAGAAGAACAAGCGCCTATGGTGCAGTAAGTTCTTTAAAGTGTTATAATGACACTTGAGAAAATATAAATGCGTACCAGATGAAATCTTTAAACCACGCCTAATAGTAAGATGCCAGTCAGGATATTTCTCACCAACAACACCATCTATAAATCAGAGAAGACGGAATCACCGCATAGCGTAATACTTCTGGATTAACAATGATATCCCCACAAACACCCAGTTGAGCGTACCAGATTAAGATGAAAAGTCAGCATAGACATCTAGGGGTCTTGTATCCAGAAATCTCTCATCAAATCCGGTACACGGGATTATTGTAGTATCAGTCAAATGACTAGAAAATTTATTCAAAATATAGGCTATAAAACATCATCCAAGTGAACAATATGGTAAGTTAAAAAAGTAATCAATATAGCTTAACTTAGCAACCGGGTAAGATTCTGCTCAGGTCTCAACGCGTTTCGCCAATCAAGGCTTCCTCAGGAGATCAGAGTACAGTCCAAATCAAAGTCTATTTAAAGGTAACTGAGTCAATTTGACCCTCTACTTCCGGTTCACGGAACTCCCGGAACCGGAAGTGATGTAATATCCATCCAAAACGAAAGTGAAACTTATTATAAATGAACATAAAATAACTGTCATATAACAGTGATATTAAGGGTATGGTAGGTCATAAAATAATTTTAGAAAGGACAAAGGACATTAAATCAGACATATGCTTCTCGTACATACAATGTTTACTAAAACCCGGAAGTGACGTCACTTCCTGTCGCCGTGTGTTTTTGTTATGAAATTTAGGTAGTGTTTTTTGAATATAGAAGGCATCATGGATGCCCAGAGCAAACAGATTATTTGGGTTGCACAGACGGCTTATCATAAACGCCGTCTGTGCACAAAAACGGTACAAGACATCGCTCCGGGACCGGAAGTGACGTCACTTCCGGTCTCCGTGTATTTTTAATATAATTAAATGTGAGTGTTGCTTAGACATTGGTGGCATCGTGGATGCCCTGGTAGACTAGTTTATGTATGTTGCACAGACGGCTAGCCATAGACGCCGTCTGTGCATAATCATCCGTGCGGGACATCGCTACGGGACCGGAAGTGACGACTTTCGGCTCGTACGCGTCATTTCCGGTTGCTTCCCACATCGGCAGCCGGTGATAAGGGATGTAATGATAGTCGGGCTAATATGTACAGAAAAATAATTCTCATATATGTTGACAAATATATATATGAGAAGGTTTAAAAAGATGAATGGATTAATAATATGGGCGTAACTGGATTAAAACCGTCACCAGGAAGTGACGTAGACAGCAGGGAATTAGCATATGTAAACAATAGTAATACTTTAACAGTGAATTTTCACCTAGATTAAAAACCGTATATATTGGATTTATAATCAGAAAAGGGTAAGGGAGTGTGGATAAAAACCTTGATAAGAACCATTTTTTTTCGTGAAGGCAGGTACGATGGTATTAATATACGGGAGGACAAATCAAGACACTAATACTCGAATGCTCGACAGGACCTATCAGATCGGTATTGGAGACACATAGCAATAAAATGATGTAATAAAAATAACAATATAAATATAATATGGTACATTTAGGATGGAGTAGGAGATAAAACCGCTAAATGAAAAAGCTGAATAAAAAGGGGGGAGTTGTTCTGAAGGGGCTTATAAAAAGGGTGCAATTTCATAACCCTCATTATGTCCATGTGGGGACATGGTGTTCAAAGTGAAGATCCAGTACATCTCGCGTTGAGACAGTTTCCTTAATAAGTCACCACCTCTTGTACCCAGTTTTACATGTTCAATTGCTTTGAAAGTCAATGTATCTGGTTTGGAGTTGTGAAACTCCGTGAAATGTCTGGAAAGAGGGTGGCTTTCAACTTTGTTTTTTATGTTGCGCACATGTTCTTGAATACGTAATTTAAGGGCTCTCTTTGTTTTTCCAATGTATTTCCGCTGACATCCACATTCGATCATATACACTACTGATGTAGTGTTACAATTTATAAAGTCCTTTATCTTGAATTCCTTCTTCCCACTTGTGTCCGAATATTATAAATTGAACATGTAAAACTGGGTACAAGAGGTGGTGACTTATTAAGCCCCTTCAGAACAACTCCCCCCTTTTTATTCAGCTTTTTCATTTAGCGGTTTTATCTCCTACTCCATCCTAAATGTACCATATTATATTTATATTGTTATTTTTATTACATCATTTTATTGCTATGTGTCTCCAATACCGATCTGATAGGTCCTGTCGAGCATTCGAGTATTAGTGTCTTGATTTGTCCTCCCGTATATTAATACCATCGTACCTGCCTTCACGAAAAAAACTGGTTCTTATCAAGGTTTTTATCCACACTCCCTTACCCTTTTCTGATTATAAATCCAATATATACGGTTTTTAATCTAGGTGAAAATTGACTGTTAAAGTATTACTATTGTTTACATATGCTAATTCCCTGCTGTCTACGTCACTTCCTGGTGACGGTTTTAATCCAGTTACGCCCATATTATTAATCCATTCATCTTTTTAAACCTTCTCATATATATATTTGTCAACATATATGAGAATTATTTTTCTGTACATATTAGCCCGACTATCATTACATCCCTTATCACCGGCTGCCGATGTGGGAAGCAACCGGAAATGACGCGTACGAGCCGAAAGTCGTCACTTCCGGTCCCGTAGCGATGTCCCGCACGCATGATTATGCACAGACGGCGTCTATGGCTAGCCGTCTGTGCAACATACATAAACTAGTCTACCAGGGCATCCACGATGCCACCAATGTCTAAGCAACACTCACATTTAATTATATTAAAAATACACGGAGACCGGAAGTGACGTCACTTCCGGTCCCGGAGCGATGTCTTGTACCGTTTTTGTGCACAGACGGCGTTTATGATAAGCCGTCTGTGCAACCCAAATAATCTGTTTGCTCTGGGCATCCATGATGCCTTCTATATTCAAAAAACACTACCTAAATTTCATAACAAAAACACACGGCGACAGGAAGTGACGTCACTTCCGGGTTTTAGTAAACATTGTATGTACGAGAAGCATATGTCTGATTTAATGTCCTTTGTCCTTTCTAAAATTATTTTATGACCTACCATACCCTTAATATCACTGTTATATGACAGTTATTTTATGTTCATTTATAATAAGTTTCACTTTCGTTTTGGATGGATATTACATCACTTCCGGTTCCGGGAGTTCCGTGAACCGGAAGTAGAGGGTCAAATTGACTCAGTTACCTTTAAATAGACTTTGATTTGGACTGTACTCTGATCTCCTGAGGAAGCCTTGATTGGCGAAACGCGTTGAGACCTGAGCAGAATCTTACCCGGCTGCTAAGCTAAGCTATATTGATTACTTTTTTAACTTACCATATTGTTCACTTGGATGATGTTTTATAGCCTATATTTTGAATAAATTTTCTAGTCATTTGACTGATACTACAATAATCCCGTGTACCGGATTTGATGAGAGATTTCTGGATACAAGACCCCTAGATGTCTATGCTGACTTTTCATCTTAATCTGGTACGCTCAACTGGGTGTTTGTGGGGATATCATTGTTAATCCAGAAGTATTACGCTATGCGGCGATTCCGTCTTCTCTGATTTATAGATGGTGTTGTTGGTGAGAAATATCCTGACTGGCATCTTACTATTAGGCGTGATTTAAAGATTTCATCTGGTACGCATTTATATTTTCTCAAGTGTCATTATAACACTTTAAAGAACTTACTGCACCATAGGCGCTTGTTCTTCTCCATCCTCTTTTGCTACAGAATTTATGCCATATACCTTTGGTACACTGAGGAACTGAGCTGCCACCCTGAAGAGTGGAAGGTGCTGACAAAGACTTATTGAAGCCTACAAAACCGTGATATCAGCCAGTTGTGGCTACTCCATTAGCAAATTTATTATATTGTTCAGACAAATAATTCTTTGTACTGTCGATCCCTAAAGAAGCGCACGAGTCTATACATTTTTTCTATATATATATATATATATATATATTCCTTCTGTTTGTCTATTAGATGCTCATGTAATGATGGTCAATAAAGTACAGTATAATGTCACAGAATGCTAGATAAATAAGGCAGGTTCGCCCTTATTTACAAGTACAGTATTGAACAGTTAATCCTTTCCCTCTTACTGGATAGCGTATCTCAAAAATGCCACAATACAGTACTTAATATACTTGTAGTATTATTGACATATCTTATTCTCCTGGGCGGCTAACCCTTTCTGGACACTATGTGGGTTTATGAATAAATCCAGTCTATCAATATAATAAATGTGAGGGTAACAGTAATCCTTCCTACTTTCACTGCCGGGTTAAATTTGTGGTGCTATGCCCTGGATTTTATATTCCTTTTTGGTGCAGTTCATTAAATGACACCAAGTTGTAATCTCTTGTCTCTGTCCCACTTGCTTATTAATGCTGTGTTTACATGGACAGCTAACGTATATGTTCTTATGCTGTGTAGTGGGTGGTGCCATTCACTTACACAACCATCGATCGACTCCCCCGACTCCTCCTTCAGTTTGTTCACTGGATGGCACTGGCCGCCCCCTACGTCACTGATCAGCTTGACCTGTTGATTGGGCGATGTCTGAGCTGCCTGCCCTCTGCAACGCTCACTGCTGCTCTATTCTGACAGCTGCCCGCTGACCTCAAAGCCTCCACTCTCCCTAGGGGCCGGTCGCTCTGCCATTTCCACCCAGCGGCGGCTCCACCTCAGCCATAAGGTACCGCCAAATCCTGAGTAGCACTGCCGGGATCCAGGCGCCGTTGTATGTTTACAGCTCACAGCTCTTTAGCGGCGCGGGTGAGCCCTGCAATTGCACTTCAGGTGATGCTCAGCCTGGGTAGTGCTATTTGGACCCTGCCGCCGCTGTATGTTTACAGCTTACAGCCCTTTAAGCAGCGCTGGGGTACCAAATGCGCACACTAGCTGAGGGAACTCCAGTCTGATCTCCGCCGGTGAGAGCGTCCTTTTATACTCTCCCACCAGCTCCCGGCGCATGAACCCTCTCCTTTGCACACGGCTCCCTGCTCTACCGGCACGGGGACACCACTCTGCGCACGGCCCTCTTATTACCGGCTCGCGGGTCCTCTCCTATGCACACGGCCCTCTTATTACCGGCTCGCGGGTCCTCTCCTATGCAGCAGCAGCACAGATAATACTTCTCCGTACTCCCCCTGCCCATTTCAGTGTCATAGGAAATGCCTCAGGCAAACCACCATGCTCCTCACCATCCCAGTAATGTTTAAAATCCACAACCATATTTCTCTCGCTATATTCATTTTTAATTATACATATCACCTACACTACTATACATGCTACTTCATTATTATATATACATAAATAGATGCATTTCATTCTTATATACACAGTACTAGATACACCTTTTTATACATGTACCATTTATTAATTTATAACTCCATATTATATTTACATATTTATAGGTTCGTCCTAATATTAGGCTACAATATGAATGTATAGTCTGTTTTTTATATTATTTGTATTAAATTATATTGAATTAGTGAATATCGTTGCGGACAGCGCTTCACCTTTCCAGTAACATAAAGGATTGCCTGCTTATCCCACAGTGTAAAATAATCAATATTGGTTTTGCAAACTTAGAAGACAATTCATCCAGTGTTTAAAACTCAATTCCCAGTTCAAAACTGATATTTTTCTCTGCTTGGTTTTCCCCGCTGCGTTACTACCTGTAAAATATTTAACTAAAGCGCCTCTGGCCCCAGCTGGGGTATCAGCAATGGTTTTCTGCAGGAGGTTGTGCAATATCCACCATCCCCCAGAACCCTTCCCCCCTCCCCGGCTACCAATGCCATTTTCCCGGTGATTTGTTTTGTGCATGTTCATATCTCTGGGAAAATGACAACAGTGTGATAGCTTCGGCAACAGTCACATGGTAAGAACGGTGCTGTATAAGCCCCCCTTGACTCTTGGGCATGTGTGCAACGTACACCCTGCATCCATTATAGATAAGCCAATAGTTTTCTGACTCTGACTTGCATATCTACTTACATTCATCACAAGTTAAGTGACTTTGACACCCCGACCCCTCAAAACTTAAGTGCTGGTTCACCACCGCCAGTGTTGGATTGGCAAAGCAGTGGCAGGGTCCCATGCTTAAGTGGTGTGTCCAGTCTCCAGAGGGGGTGTGGCAACACAGAGGTTTGGCCAGCCACTACAGAGGACCAGGGTGTGTCGGGACTCCTAAGATTGTCTAGAAATAGGGCTAAGCTTAATGTAGTTCCTTTAGAAATTAACCAAGCTCCCACGTTCATCCATGGTCCTGTTCCACCTGGTAATTAGTATAATACAGGATCATCCTGAATTTCAAAGTGAAATGCTGTGTCCTATATTGGATCAATATGTATGGCAGTTTGTCCCGTATTTCAGCTCCAACTGCTGCCTGACCCGCTGCAGCGATCAGCCGAGCACAGGCATGTACAGGGTCCGGGGAGCTGCTTCATCTTGAACTTCCGTGGCTGGTAGAATAAAGCTTTCTTTTTTTTACTGTGGTGCAGAGACAGAAGGGTGCTGAAGAAATGCAGGAGGGGGGCTGGAGAGAAATAATGGGGCTTGGGCTGCCACTGGAGAGACACTGGGGGGCTAAGGAGACATCGGGGGCTTTTGGAGCACAAGGGGACTGGAACTGGGGAGACACTGAGGGCCCAGGGCACTGAGAGGGTGTGCAGCGCCTGTAGTATTTTCCTTTTTTTTTTTAAGTGAAGGGTTGTGGCCACACCTCCCAGATTTGGCCAAGGACCCCCCCAAACACCCTGTATTTTTCAGGAAGAAAGGTAAGAACCTAGAAACAATGTATAATTTGAGTACATAGGGGGTAATTCTGAGTTGATCGCAGCAGAAACTTTGTTAGCAGTTGGGCAAAACCATGTGCACTGCAGGTGGGGCAGATATAACATGTGCAGATATAGATAGATTTGGGTGTGGTGTGTTCAATCTGCAATCTAAATTGCAGTGTAAAAATAAAGCAGCCAGTATTTACCCTGCACAGAAACAAAATAACCTACCCAAATCTAACTCTCTCTGCAAATGTTATATCTGCCCCCCCCCCCCCCCCCCCCCTCTGCAGTGCACATGGTTTTGCCCAACTGCTAAAAAATGTCCTGCTGCGATCAACTTGGAATTACCCCCATAGTCTGGGACATGAGCCTCAGAGGATGGGGTGGGGCACTCAGGCAGTGAGACCAATTGTGTATTTGTCCTTTATCACTATGGGCCAATTCAACCCCGAAAATCACATGACAAAAGTGTTGTGATTGACATGTGGAGTCGCTGGCATTTAAGTAAGTAATCTACATTAGGGAAAATACATTTATTTTTGCAAGTGATATTATTGTCATTGAAAGATACAAATCTAATACTATGTGGCAGTGGTTCTCAAACTGTGTACCATGGCACCCTGGGGTGCCTCAGGACACTTGCAGGGGTGTCCTGGGATGGCGGTCCAGGACCAATTGAAATTATTATGATCAATGTAATAGGCAAAACCAGTGCTTTTGGCTTCAAATCATAAAATATGTGGACAAACAGAAGCAAATCCTGTCCCTCTACACATAACTGACCCTAAGGATGACATATAAACACAATTTACTTAATTTAATATTTCTTTCTAAATTTCTCAATACGAAAAACATTTGGCTTAGGGGTGCTGTGAAAACATTCTGATACTCTGGGGCGCTGTGATTCCAAAAAGTTTGGGAACCACTGCTATATGGAGAAAGTTTGATGCTGCAGATTTTACAGATTAAAATGCCAACGTTCTAGTCTTTCTAGCTATAATTTTATATGTATTAAAAACCTGGTGGTTCATTTAGGCATCGCTTACTATAATAAGCTTAAAAGATATGTCAGGTAGAAATTTGTGATTGTACATATAAATGAAGTGGGTCACATCATTAAGAGTGGCTGAATGCTGAGCAGCTTGTGGTATTTATAGAGCGATTTAAGTCGCTTACAGTGACTCAGCAATGTTCAGATTTAGGCAGCAGTAAATAGTGGTGTATACGATAGCATACACATTAAAAGAAAAATAATGTCTCAAGAATAAGGTAGTGAGATATAATAATGGAAAGTACTTTCTATGCCACCTGCTGGTCACAGTACAAAGTCTGTTACCCACTAACACAGCAGTAACCAACTAAGTCACGGACACATCTGTATGACATTATTCTACTTGAGGGGGAATTCAGATCTGATCACTGGTGTACGTTTTCGCACTGCGTGCAATCAGATCCCAACTGCACATGCGTATATGCACCGCAAGGCGAACGCGTGTCGGGCAACAACAATGGGCATCGCCGGTCAGCGATGAGATGGTGCGAAACATCTGATCACACGGGCGTTCGCAAGGTGATTGACAGGAGGTAGCCGTTTGTGGTTGGCAACTGAGCGTTTATTGGGAGTGTGCGGGAAAATGCAGGCGTTAGCAAGTGTTTTTAGGGAGGGTGTGTGACGTCAGCTCCGGACCCGATCAGCCTGATTCTACCACGCTGGGGGAGTAAGTCCTGGGCTACGCACAGACTGCACAAAGTGGATTTTCGCAGCTCGGAGTACACATGTTGCACGGTGAATTTCCATTCCCCCTTGGGTGGTGACTATTTGATCACAGGACAGCAAAATTAGCACCCAGCGATCAGATCTGAACTAGGCCCATGGTTGGAAGTACCACAAATATTTAGAATAAAAATGGAAAAACAAATAGTTAAAGACAATTAATTGTAAAGAACTGAATTAAATTTCGATTTTTATTATGATCCTGGTTTTAAATTATTTTATCAGTAGTGTGTAAAATATGAATGTGTATTATCTACAGTATGCCAGTAGTAGGACTATCATGGGTGGTCTTCACTTTGCCAGCTGTCGGGATCCCGGTGCACAGTATACCGGCGCCGGAATCCCGACAGCCGGCATACCGAAACCTTTTCTCCCTTTTGGGGGTCCACGACCCTCCTGGAGGGAGAATATATAGCGTGCAGCGAGCCCGCAAGGGGCTCATTTGCGCTCGCCCAGCTGTCGGTATGCCGGCGGTTGGAATTCTGGCGTCGGGAGCGCGGCCGCCGGCATACCCGACTATCATAACACCAAAAGCATTGGGAACCACTGTTTTAACCTAGAGTGCCTGCAAACCAGGTTGTCTTATTGAGAGATGAATGCCGTTAGTACAGTCTTTGGGGCCTATTTATCACCATCCGCATCCAGGATGCGGATGACAGGTGATAAAATCGCCCAAACTCGCACTGCGATAATTGATTACATCGCAGGGATGTATAAATTATCGCATGCAGGAACAGAGCATGCGGTCAAGCTCTGTCCCTGCGATGAGACTTCGCAGCATCATTGGGGTCATACAGCGTCACTTTACTGCACCGGGGTCACAATGCAGAGTATGGGGGACCCGGCGCCCGGCAGCACTCAACGGAGCAGCGGACACCGGCTCCCCGGACAAGTAAGTATGTTTCTGGGTTTTTTTACTTCTTTTTTTTTTTTACACTGTGATCAGCTGCCAGGGGCAGAGAAAGCTGGGCAAAAGGGTGCTCATCGCAGTGCTGCCCTATGAACTCGCCAGCCTGAGCTGGCGAGATTATCACAGGGCACCCTGCGGTATTTTATACAAATTTTTTTTAGTAAATCTGGTTAGATCGCATTTCCCATTATAAGTATGGGGAATGCGATGTGGCTTACTAAAAAAAAAGTGAATTAAAGGGTTTGGAGCAGTTTTTCATGAAAACTGCTCCAAATGCCCTTTCATACATTCAGGTGATACTAAAATAATGTGAAAAGGGTGTGAAAACATGGCAGGGAATTTCCATTGTCCTTGGATGTGACACAACTCGGCTCAGGTTTTTGCACTGTATACAGCTATGGGGGTCATTCCGAGTTGTTCGCTCGGTAAAAATCTTCGCATCACAGCGATTTTCCGCTTAATGCGCATGCGCAATGTTCGCACTGCGACTGCGCCAAGTAAATTTGCTATGCACTTAGTAATTTTACTCACGGCTTTTTCATCGGTCTGGCGATCGTAATGTGATTGACAGGAAATGGGTGTTACTGGGCGGAAACAGGCCGTTTTATGGGCGTGTGTGAAAAAACGCTACCGTTTCCGGAAAAAACGCAGGAGTGGCCGGAGAAACGGAGGAGTGTCTGGGCGAACGCTGAGTGTGTTTGTGACGTCAAACCAGGGACGACAAGCACTGAACTGATCGCAGATGCCGAGTAAGTCTGAAGCTACTCAGAAACTGCTACGAGGTGTGTAATCGCAATATTGCGATTACTTCGTTCGCAATTTTAAGATGCTAAGATTCACTCCCAGTAGGCGGCGGCTTAGCGTGAGCAACTCTGCTAAAATCGCCTTGCGAGTGAACAACTCGGAATGACCCCCTATATTCACCAAACCAGGACAATGATAATAAGTGACTGCCTGGTAGTGGCCCTCATTCTGAGTTGATAGCTCGTTAGCTGCTTTTAGCAGCAGTGCAAACGCTAAGCCGCTCTCTGGGAGTGTATGTTAGCTTAGCAGAAGTGCGACCGAAAGGTTAGCAGTTCTGCTCTAAAATATTTTCATGCAGTTTCAGAGTAGTTCCAAACCTACTCCTACCTTGCGATCAGTGCAGACTGCTTAGTTCCTGTTTTTACGTCACAAACACGCCCTGCGTTCAGCCAGCCACGCCTACGTTTCCCCATGCATGCCTGCGTTATCTTCTGACACGCCCGCGTTTTTTAGCACACTCCCGGAAAATGGTCAGTTTCCGCCCAGAAACACCCACTTCCTGTCAATCACTCACCGATCAGCAGGGCGACTGAAAAGCATCGCTAGACCTTATGTGAAACTGCATATTTTTGTGTGAAAGTATGATGCGCGTGTGCAGTGCGCCCCATACGGATGCGCAGAAATGCCGATTTTTAGCCTGATCGCTGTGCTGCGAACAACGGCAGCTAGCGATCAACTCGGAATGACCCCCATAGTGTATATAAAGTTTTGTTTTATAAAAAATTAAACAGAAAGAAAATAAAACAGAAAGATGTAGGAATAATACATAGAGGTAGCAACTGTTGCACAAGAACATGTAAATGAAATTATGGTCAGAAGGTGGAGTTCTTTTAATACCTGAATTCTTAGAGGAAATCACATTCATCATACTAGATATATTTCTGTAATGTAGCACACAGTGGAGCTGTTGCAGCGTTAAATACAAACTGATTTGCTGATAAATCATACAACACTAAGGGCGGGATTTACTAAAGGGAAAATGTGGTAAAACCCCCGTTTTACAGCATTTTCATATGTACTAAATCCTGACCGCCGCATTTTCGGCCCATAGGGTATCGCCATCTTTTTATGGCAATACCCTATAGAAGCCTATGGGATTCTTACCGCCGCCGCAGCATCCCGCCGCCGCCCCGCGCCGCTCACGACGACCCCCCGGCATACCTGTGTGCTGCTGCTGGTGCGGCCCCCCTCCTCCTTCTCCGCCGCAGCACAGCCTTGTCTCCTTCCGGCTGCAGGGGGGTGGAGGAGGAGGAGCCCGGGGACTCCCTGCAAACGTCACCTCCTGTGTCTGGGAGTTGACGGAGACCTCTGTCGACATCATCGCGGGGGCCTCCTATACCGCATTGCGATACTAATCGCATATGTTAGTACATATGCGACTAGTATTGCTGCGGTAGGCGGCGATGATTTATAGTACATCCCGCCCTAAAGGGGAGATTTATCAAATCTTAGAAAGAAAGTGGAGAGAGATTAAGGGCCTAATTCAGATTTGATCGCAGCAGCAAATTTGTTAGCTAATGGGCAAAACCATGTGCACTGCAGGTGGGGCAGATGTAACATGTGCAGAGAGTTAGATATGGGTGCTGTGTATTCAAACTGAAATCTTAATTGCAGTGTAAAAATAAAGCAGCCAGTATTTTACCCTTGCAGTGCACATGATTTTGCCCAATTGCTAACAAACTTGCTGCTGCGATCAACTAAGAATTACCCCCATGGTTTTGGCCAACTGCTAACAAATTTGATGCTGCGATCAACTCTGAATTACCCTCCATGTGCACTGCAGGGGGGCAGATATAACATGTGCAGAGAGAGTTAGATTTGGATGGGTTATATTGTTTCTGTGCAGGCAGGGCCAGTGCAAGGGTGTTCGGCGCCCTCCTGCAAACTATAAAATTGCGCCCTCCCTCCCTTAACTCATAAAGGGACAGCGTGCATCAAAAAGAGGGGTGTGGTCTCACAAAGAAGGGATGTGGACACAACAGCACCTCACAACAGTACCTCCAATTGAAATTACGCCACACTGTAGCGCAATCTTATTCACATTACACTGTACGTAGTCCCCATGATTCATATTACGCGACATAGTAGTGTCCCTTATACTTATGTCCAGCATTGCCTGGGTTTCTGTTATTTTTTTAAGCTATTAACCCCAGGACTGCCTGAGGATATTTTTTCTTCTCTCTTTTTACTCCTCTTTCTCAGCAACCCCTTTCCCCACCTATTTCCCTCCCCTCTTTCCCTTTCTTACTCCCACTACTTTGAGAGTTACAGGGAGGGTGAGGGCAGGGAGGCTGAGGGGGAGATACAGGGAGGGTGAGGGCAGGGAATCTGACGGCGAGTTAGATGGCAAGTGAGGGTAGGGTTGCTGAGAGGTACTTACAGGGAGGATGCGGACATGGACGCTCATGGAGTGTTATAGGGAGGGTGAGGGCATGGATGCTGACTGGGTGTGAAGAGGAAGGGTGAGGGTAGGGTTGCTGACAGGGAGTTAGAGGGATTATGAGGGGCACTGAGGGGAGAGTTACAAGGAGGATAAGGGCAGTGGCACTCCACTCAAATGGCCGTCGAGATGTCACTGTCTTGGGGGGACATGGTGACATACACACTGGGGCCAGTGGAACATGGTGACATACACACAGGGGCCTGAAAGAGATATAGTGACACATACTGGGGCCTGGGACGGTACAAGAGGAGACACACACACTGTAGCTTGGAGGGTATGGCGGAGACATGGCACACACACACACACACACACACACACACACACACACACACACACACACACACACACACACATTTCAGCTTGGAGGGAGGTACAAGGCATACACACACTTCAGCTTGGAGGGGTGGATATGGCATACACACACTTCAGCTTGGAGGGGGGGACATGGCATACGCACACTTCAGCTTGGAGGGGGGGGCATGGCATACACACAAACAGCTTGGAGGGAGGGACATGGCATACAAACACTTCAGCTTGGGAGGGGTGACAAAGCACACACTTTAGCTAGGAGGGGAGGGTGGGGGGTGACATGGCACATACTTTAGCTAGGAGAGGAGGGGGCTGACATGGCACACACACACTTTAGCTAGGAGGGGAGGGGGTGACATGGCACACACTTTAGCTACGAGGGGGAGGGGGGTAACATAGCACACCCTTTAGCTAGGAGGGGAGGGGGGACATGGCACACACTTTAGATAGGAGGGGAGGGGGGTGACATGGCACACTCTTAAGCTAGGAGAGGAGGGGGATGACATGGCACACACTTTAGCTACGAGGGGGAGGGGGTGACATGGCACACACTTTAACTAGGAGGGATGGGGGGGAC